>NW_009730834.1:27194-34605 GCF_000703405.1 Apaloderma vittatum
TGTACGGGAAAAGTGCTGGCAAAAAGAGATGAGAAAATATGCTGGATGAGCATAGCAGGCTCTTGATCTGAACAACTAGATTGAATAGCTTCTTTCCATCACCCTTTGGTTTTGGATGTGTGTTTTCCCCCTGGTTATTTAGCTGGATTTCCCTTGGTTTCTCTCAAGCAGGATAGACAATGGGCTGTGTATGGGAGGCAGGACTGCAGGGAAACACGCTGCTGCATTATCTCTGTGCCCTTCTCACCTCCCCTTTCAGGCAGACCTCACAGCACTTCAGCTGCCTATCTCTGCGCAAGTAGCTGTGTCCTGTGTCCTTTTCTACTTAGTGATGCCTTTTATTCAGGCTCTGCCATCAGTAACAGAGGCACCGAGATGGGGGGGGATCACATAATAAATACAAAGAGCAGAACAGACAAAGAGGTGAAGCTGAACACCAACCAGAACGTCAGCAGACTGTCAGACTTAACAAAGCTTGCTCTGAAAAACAGGGAAAAGGGGTAGGATCCTGGGGTGGGTCGCACCAAGATGCACCGACTGTTTAGGTTTTGGAAGTCCTTACCTCACCCCCTAGGTAGAGGGACACCTCTGAAGGCCTTTGATCAAAAAGTTTGTGTTGAAAGGAGATGCTTTTATTCACCTTGCCTTGTGCTTTGAGGTGATTTAGGGAGAATGACAAAAAGCTATATAGTGTCCATGTTCTTTGTTTGTTTGCTTTGTCTGTACCTCTCTTCCCAACCTCCCAGAACATCCACAGGTATCCATATCCTTATTTTTCTAAACTGTGTTTTCCATTGCTTTTATGGATGTACGTGGAAAGGGAGGGGAAACCACAGCCAGCGTGTAGACATCTGGAGTAGGAAACACCTTGGGGAGAGACAAGGAGGAACATGAGGGAATGGAAAACACAACCCTTTGCAGGATGGTGGGAAGGGGCAGGTGCCTCTGCTGGGACATGGGCTTAATGGAAAGCCTTGTCTCTGGTGTTGGGACCAGGTGTCTCTAGCATGGACTCCCACTGCACATAAATGAGATCTAAATGAACTTCAGCCTGGGAAGATGCCTGTGTACTGTGCCTTGACTTCAGCATAGTGAGATCTAGAGAAGGTCTACTCTGCAAAAACTCATCTTAGAGTTGTATCTGTTGGTGCTGTCCTCCCTTCTTGGTTGACCCACAGTGTCCCTGTGGTTTTTAGCGTGTGGCTTGGCCATACTGGGTCAGAGTGACTCACTTCAGAGCGGAATAGACTCATTCAGCCATAAACACCCTAACTGTGGAAGCAGTATCTTCAGTGTGCTGCTCTCAGAGAGCCCTGACAATTCAGTCTGTTTACACCTTCCTTATACTCTCATTGCTGGTATTAAAGGAGAAAAAAACCCCACCCAATCATTGCCACCTGCTTTATGGAGAAATGTGCCAGCCTTCCCCTTAACTTCCTTATGGGAAAAAGTAACACAACAGCTTCCCTTGTCCTGAGAGCAAGTCTGGCTTGGCATGGCACACATCTTCCTTGACCTTCGCTCCTGAGCCGTTTGGGGAGAGTACTGACCAAAGAGCAAAGCAGCTCCATGAAAACCAGCAGGCAAAGATTCCTGGCACTTAAAATGGGACAAAGATTTTTAGAGCTGTAAAGCCTGAAAGCTCCATATATGCTCGTCTGGCTTTATTGCCTAGGGAAATGTGGGCAAAAAATTGACAAGATATCATGCAGTCACGGCGTGGACGTGCTGCTGCGGTGGGTGCAGGTTGATTGGGCCCGGGGACGAAGCTACAGAGAGACTCTGTTGTGGGGTTTGTTCAGTGACTCGAAAAGCAACGCGCTCCATCTGATGAAATCAAAAGTGCTGATACTGCACACCAGCGTGCTTAGATCACCAAAGGTGAGTGACTGGCTGTGTGTTTTCTACAGGGCGTAGACTGAAGTAATGGCTGTACTTAAAAATACCTATGAGCAGTGTGTGTGCTGTGCATATGGCTTAGGAAGTCTTGTGCAAGTGACACAATTTTCCTGTGTAGCTCTGTAAGGGTGAATTTCTGTTCTGGGTATGTTGTGGGTGGCTGGTAGCATGAAACCACAAGCATAGTAACAAATTCTTTTGTGCTGTTTGATGTTTTTAATTCTTCTTTATATTAAATTCATCTACAGTCCCCGTTTTCTCCATGTTTGACAAAGTGTTGAACAATGCCTGCATGGTCCCCTGGGAGCCCTGCGCAGGCTGTCCGTATAATCCCCTCATTTAGCTGATCTATGCTGTCTTTTCTCTAGTGTCTCTAATGAGCAAAGTTATTTCCTAACCTCCAACTGTTAAAGCTGCACATACAAAACACAGAGATTTAATTTTCCTTCTTTTGACTCTGCGAAGAATTTGTTATTTTGAGGAAGCTGCATAAACAACTCTGCTTCCTCTCAGCTGCCTTTTTACAGCTTCTCACTCCACAGATCTCTGTACACTGTGTTTTTTAGCCATGTTTAAAACTCTCTGCCTGGGGTTCCCCGATAGTCATGCAGACTGTGAGGCACAAGAGCAGCATGAGGAACTGGCAGTGTGAAAATCTGCTCATTGACATGAAAAGCCACAAAGCTGGTGTTAGCAGCAGTAGTTTGGGGAATTATTTGGAGTCCCTTGAAGCAATGCAATTGTTATCTGCTTGGTTTTGCATGAAGTATTTAGGATTAGCATCAAAATTAGCCAGTTCTTGAAAATGACTTGGTTGCCAAACAATACGGACTACTGGAGGCAGACGGGGCTGGACCAAAAGGCCAAGTGACGCACCTAAGTGAGACTTGTGGCTCCAAGATCTCTCTCTGCTGTTTGCTTCTAGGATATGCAGAGCCATCAGAGTTTGCAGGTGAGATTTCTTATAAAAAATAAATATATGACATAGTGTTTCAAAAGTTCATGTTCTGAATGAAGAAGCTCTATATTGACGCGCTGCTTAGGAGCCCTGGTTAGGCCAAGAGGCAAGGAAACATTGGACAATGTTGTTGATAGCGGTTTTACTCTTCCAGGGTGAACATTTCCCCTTCAAACCCTATTTCTGTCTTTTTCATTCATCCTCTGTGGGGGTCCAGTGTCTTGTGTGATAGGGTCCTCCCATGCAGGAGTGGAAAGAAGCAGCAGTTTGCAGCATCTCATAGGCTAAGGGCAGTGTAGGAGCGGAGTCCTGCAATGGGAAAAGGAGGCACCTGGAAGCTTGCAGGTGCAAGCTTTTAGTTCATATGCTTCACCAAGAATTGCCTGAAGCTGCTGCTTTCCATTGACTTAAAGATCTGAAGGCTTTCTGCTGTGATCGCTTCAGAGTGCCCTAATGAACGGTCACAGGCAGTGAAGGTGGGGAAAAGTCCTCCAGAAACTGAGTCTGCTGGGTGGATTCTGGTGCCAGTTTCAGACAAACACTGGCCTCCGTCATGCTGTTGTTGTTGACAGAGCTGCTGTTGTGACATGGCTCTTTTGCAGGGCGGATGGCCACCAAGAACTGGCGCTTGAAGGTCTCGCTGAGGGCGATGTAAAGGAAGGGATTGAGGCAACTGTTGGCATAGCCCAAGCTAATGGCAAAGTTGTAGGCATAAAAGAAGGCCATGGATGGTGTGTCGATGCCGAGGTGAATGAGCTGGAGGATGTAGAAGGGAGCCCAACAGATAAAAAAGGCAGAGCAGATGGCAACTGCCATGCGGGTGACTTTCTTCGTACGTACCTGGAGGCTCCTTTGGGGCAATGGGACCACAGTGGTGGCCATGTGCTGCAGGATCTTAAAATAGACCACGCAGATCACAATCAGTGGCACAGCAAATGCCAGCGTGAACTGATAGAGGGTGAACCAATAGATATCGGTCTCTGGGTTGGGAAGCAGGAGACCACAGCGGACGGTTCCATCCTCCAGAGGCATAAGACCTGCGTACATCCACACAGGAATGATGGTCAGGAAGGAGAGGAGCCACACCAAGCAGATAACTAGAGCTGCAACACACGGGGTCCGGATGTAGGTAGATTTCAGAGGGTAGACAGTCGCCAGATAACGGTCCAGTGTCATCACTGTAAGGATGTTGGTGCTAGTGATCTGGCTGTTTGTGTCCAGGGCAGTGATGATGGTGCATAAGGGAGCTCCAAAGTACCATGAGCCGTTGCCTAGGAGCTGGTGGATGAGGAAGGGCATGCCCAAGAGGAAGAGGAGGTCCACAATGGAGAGATTGAAGATGAAAATGTCAGGCACAGTCTGTTTGCATCTCAGCTTCTTCTTCTTAACAATAGTGTAGATGACAATGAGGTTCCCCACAATGCCCAGGAAACAGATGATGCTGAAGAGGCTGGGCATGATCACGTTAGTGTACGGTGCTGGCTTTTCTGCTACTGCCAAAATAAAGCAAAGCAATGAGTGCAATCCAGAGGCAACCTCTCTACATCTCTGTGTGGTCTCCCTGGCCTGCAGCTGGATCCCTCTCAAAGATGTAGCTTGGGATGCTGTACTGCAGTACTTGGAGAGGCTTAGCAGGGCATTCAACACTTCCATCTCTGCCACTTGGTACGTGCAGCACACCACCCAAATATGCCAATGAGTAGGCATCTTTCCTGAGCTGTCCTGATGTACTTCTACTCTGCTCTGAAACTTCTTAGATTTTTTTG
The DNA here is from genome assembly GCF_000703405.1 of Apaloderma vittatum. NCBI lineage: Eukaryota > Metazoa > Chordata > Aves > Trogoniformes > Trogonidae > Apaloderma > Apaloderma vittatum. Next base: position 31,818 of record NW_009730834.1, read on the forward strand.
GGGGGAGGGGAAGATGGGTGGGATATGTGACATTAACATCAGGTGCCTCTGCACTCACCAGTGTCTGACAGAGCTGACAGTAACTGTTCTTCCAGGGAGTGCTGGGTTTCCAGCCATTTTTGAGGGAAGTGAGTGAGGCAGCTGGTGCTTTGCACACTGGAGAAGTCTCTATGTGGGTGCCAAAATCTGGATATAGCCATGCTCAAACTATTGTTAGAAAGCTTCAGCTCATCTTGTTGGGTGGTTTATCTGTTGTACAGTATGAAACACAGATTCCACTGGCCGTGAAGGCAGATAACTAATGCTTGTCTGTATTATGAGATCTGGGACTGTACCCTGGCTGTGTCCCAGCCCAGTTGCCAGGGTTTGGCTAAAGCATGCAGTTCTTTCCAACTTTCCTCGTTTTTTCCCTTCTTCTAGTTTCTCTTCTAGAAAGATATCCAGGTGTGTGGCCTGTGGCCAGACAGGAATTTGAGAGTGTGTTTCAGAGTGGCACTTTGACAGGGAATGCCCTAGTTCTACAAGGAGAAAAACATGGCTTAAAGCTGCTGTCTGAATTCTGGCTGTAGGTGGATTACTAAAGCAAAATTCTTGTCTGATAACACTTAGGTTATCAGCAGTGATGCTTGATTGTTGCTCTTTAGGGTGGGATGCCCAAATATAAAACAATTCACATTTGTCTTGTCCCTAATCCATCTTAAAAATAATATTTTGAAGTCACAATCCCTTAGTGCCGGCCAATAGGGATTTCTGCTCTCGGGCACAGGTGGTAGTGTCTAATGTACTGATTTGTGGTGCTCTCTATTCCACAAGCACAGTATGTGATGGAGTCAGAAACCAACATTCTCAGCTGAGGCAAATCTTACTTCATTACCCCTCTCCTATGGGACCTTATGGTTTGGGTTTCTGGCTTTTTTTTTTGGTTTGTTTTTTTTTTCCCCCTAAGGGAAGGCTTTGTGCAAGCTATTTCTGTGTCTGTTACAAAGATATGCGTGATAGCCCCTAAGCCTAGATCACGTGTCTTTCATTGAATTGCACGTGATTCAATGTGGTGTTAATTGGAAATGTTTTCAATCGCTTTACTATTCCATCTTCTTAGCAGCTTACACATGGACAAGTGGAGAAGTTTCCTCCAACAGAATCTATGGAAAATTTGAAAATGAGATTAAGTGAAACAACAGATACTCGTAAGGTGTTGCATCTGTCAAAATAGTTTGCTGAGGTTACATTTGCTGACTCTGACCTCTAGAATTCGCAAGTACAAACTTCTCCAGATTTACTTTGGTGTGACAGAATTGGTAAGATAACTGGGGCTACACTGCTGGCCTGGCCTGTGGCTGGAAAAATGTGTGCCCTATCAACTGTATGTAATATTTCAGTGTTCTTAGGTGGGATGTGATGAGCTACTACTGCCTCAGTGCTTCTGGCATGAGGAAGCAGTCAGCTTGAGCATAAGCAAGGCCAGAGTCAGAATCCAGCAGTGATTGCTGCACTGTTTCATAGGAAAACCTCTACACAGGTCACAAAGCAGCCAGTAAGGCACAGGAGAACTGGCAGGAGCCTGAAGGTGAAAACCGGGCTTGGTTGCTAAGACAAAAAAGGCTAGTCCAGGCTGTTTGCGGGGTTTAAATGGTCCCTGTTCCCTATGACTGCTCATTAATGCAAGGAAATACCCCATGTTACATGGCTTTTGGTAGATAACATACTGTCATCAGCACTCTATTGAGACCTGATATTTACACTTCAGCACCCAGCCCGTGCATCTGCTGAGCATACAAACGGATCTCACGCCTCCTCAGTGCTTGAAGAAGGCAGACTAAAAATTGGAAGATATGGACTGTCGTCCTGCTGTACTGCATGTAGCTATTACAAGCTCTGCTCTCCTTTCTTTTTAGTCCCAAATTTTGTTATTAAAATGGTGGCAATGGATTGTATGAGTGAAATATAAAGAGCACTTTGTTATCAGGAACTTGGAACAAAATGTCTTTTTCCTGCAGTATAATCGAGACAGTGCTCATCCTGCTCCTGTAACATTTGGAATGAGCTCAGCTGGCCTTAAAGCAGAATGTGTGAATGCTCAAAGGCGTCATATGAAAGGTAGCCTGAGTAGTGCTGTAACATCTTTCCTGCTGCTGGTATTTGTATGTGCAGGACTTTGAAGTGTTATTATCTGGAAGCTAGGATGAAGCTGTAGTTCATGTGTGTATTATAAACTGGAGTCAGAAGTGCATGACTATCAAATATTCAAAAGTTATCTCTTTTTCTAAAGTCTCTTTCATCTTGAGATATCACTGAATCTGAATTTTTAGTGCTGCTTCTGTGCACATCCAAGTGGCTGTACTTTGTTTAATGAAACAGCTATTTCAAGTATTGATTTGTCCTTGCTGGTAGATCTGTGGCTGCCCTGTTACTCTTTTTTAAAAGTCCCAAAGGGAACTGCACGGTGTGAACTGGCCTGATATTTTTTGTTGTTGTTCTCTACAGTGATTGACCTCACCTACGTCCAGGTACCTAACAAACTACATCTTTATACTGCATTTCAGAAGGAAGCACCTAAGGCACGCTTTCAGCTTATAAAGGACATGTACAAAACACCTTCTGGTGAAGAGTTCCACCAACTTGCACCATTGACAGCTGGCCTAAACTGTTGATTGGGGAATGGTGGTAGCATGGAGAAAACAGGAGGCTGATGAGGATCTCTGCTTTCCTCTTCAGTGATGGCTCATCATATCTGTGCCTCGTTCCTATCCCTATGTAGCTGTGCTGCTTCATCTCTGCCGACACCACC
>NW_009730835.1:0-527 GCF_000703405.1 Apaloderma vittatum
GTGTCCCCACGGTGAGGGGGGGTCCTGTGGGGTGACGCGTCCCATCATCGCGGAAAACGGGCGCTCGGGTTCCTCCTCCCGCGCTTGGAGAGGAAACGTCACCCCCCCCACCACGGGGCGTCACGGAGCGTTCTCGGGGTGTCACGGAGATTTTGCCGTCCCTGTGGGTCCTGGGGTGTCACGGAGTGTCCCCAGGGTGTCATGGACTGTCCCCAGGGTGTCACGGAGCATCCTTGGTTCCTGTGGTCCCCAGCGTGTCACAGAGTGTCCCCAGGGTGTCATGGACTGTCCCCAGGGTGTCACGGAGCATCCTTGGTTCCTGTGGTCCCCAAGGGGTCACAGAGTGTCCCCAGGCTGTCACGGAGCTTCCTCAGTTCCTGCGGTCCCCAAGGTATCACAGAGCCTCCCCAGGGTGTCACGGAGCATCCTCTGTGCCTGTGTCCCTGGTCCCATCCCAGGTACCCCTGGGTGGGCTGCAGTGCCCCGGGGAGGGGGGGATCAGCAAGGTTGTGGCACCCACCTCCCAC
>NW_009730836.1:0-214 GCF_000703405.1 Apaloderma vittatum
CTCCAGCAGGTCAGTCCCCAAACTGTACTGGCACATGTTGTTGACTCATTTAGAAAAATTAGGTGGCTTTTTAACAACTCCAGCTTTCTCATCAGAAATGGGTTTTTTTCAAGCATAATCTAAGTGGCAAAGTGGTTACAAAAAAGTGTGCCTTACTGTAACAGAGTGTATCAATTCTAGAGCAATTCTCATATAAAAAATGTCCTATCTCCTG
>NW_009730836.1:232-2543 GCF_000703405.1 Apaloderma vittatum
ACGTGGTTTTACCGGGGTAGGGGTAGGTGATGGCACTCACGTTGGCACTGTTGGCAGGGGGAGGTTGCTCTCTGTCACCTAACGCGGTGGACAGATGGGTGGTCGCCCTTATTTGGAACACAGGAGCAGCCCAGCACCGTGGGTGCTCTGCACAGCTGTCCCCAAGCAAGGAAAAAAACAGGTACAACTGTGTGGTGTTTAAGTGTTTTAAACCTCCTTACTGCTGATGTTGCAATGGACAAAGGCCTGTACCAACCAGGTCTGAAAACAGAAGTATCAGCTCCTACTTAAGTACACCGACAGAAATGAAATGAAAAGGACAATTTACAGCCCAGTTTCCCACACTGAATCATTTCCAAACAAGAATTATCTGGATTTCTATTTTAATCACATATGGACAGAGATAGTGCAGAAGCTGTATTTACCATATGTAATTTTTTATTACTGTAGCTCCAAGATTTTTGAAACTCATGTTAAGTTATTGTCTATATTTAGGCTAGTAACAATTTCATAAGAAAAAACACCTGTGTTAAGAGATCTGTCAGGTTACAAAATGAAGTGTTTAAAAGTTAGAAAGGGATAAAAGCACAGGAGCACATATGCTGTAGAAATGCTTTTGAGAGAGAAATACTCACTACATACTTGAGTGCCTCAGAATTAATGGGGTCAACTCAACAAAACAGCTGTGAGATTACAGAGAATTATTATCCCCATTTTACCGATAAGAAATTGAGAGGGAGAGGGGGTTTGCACATAGCTAAGGCACATTTAACTCATTCGTTTTGTTTTGAAACATCATGAGGTTCTTTTGATTTAGGGACAGTAGGCTTTCCCTCCAGAGAACGACTGGTAAAAATTGAACTGAGCCATTGGTAGATGTAGTTGTTGTTGAAAGGGATGACCATGTTCTCTATCCCGTCCCAAGCCACGCACTCCTGACGCTTTCTTTGGGTTGACTGAGTAGCTGATCGAGCCGGCAGCTGCTGCTGCACAACTGAGAGATGGAATCCAAGTGGAATGGGGGAAAAACACGCGGGCAGGAAAGGACGGGGCAGATCGAGACTGAGTGTTTCGTGACAACCTGCACTCACATTACGTTAGGTATATTAGTGTGGAACTGTGCCCTGAAAACTTTGTCTCCTATTAACAGATCTTCTGTAGTGTCATCAGATGAACCCCTTACTGCAAGCCAGAGATGTTGTCTGGCAACAATCTGGAATGCTTAGAGCAGTGCACCTGCTTTGGCAGCGGTACAGGAATGCAAGCAGATTGCCACCACTTACATCCAGCTCTCTGATGGATGGTAACACAGAGACATAAGCTATTTTGTGGGGCCAGGGAAATATCTATCAGATTATGCATCTAACAAAAAAGGCATCCATCTAACAGATTATTCGTAATAAAAAAATAATAAAATAAAAGGACTAACCACATACATGGAAGTCCAGTCAGGATAGCACGTGAGGCAGCCCTCCTGTTCAGACCTCGCAAAATCTGAGTCAGCTGAAATACTGTGACAAGTTCTGGGCACTTAAAAATGCAACTCATTTGGAAAGACTCCAGAGGCAAATGACACAAATAATCAGAGGCCCAGCCAACACAGTCTGTTGCTCTAGAACAGCTATAGAGAGGCGTAACAAATTTAATATATGTAGGGAGTACCTATAAAAAGGAAGAGAATAAACTGCTCTCCAGTGCAACAGCCTGAAGGCTGGATTTAAGTTACAGCAAAAGAGGTATCAGGCTTAAACTACACATAGCAAAGCACTGGAACAGACTACTTAAGGAAGATGCGTAATTTCTGTATTTAAAAGGTTTTAAGGAGATATAGAACAAATAACAGCCAAAAGTATTTATCTTAAAAAAATCCACATAATTTGATGACTCTGCTGAGTCTGATTTCTAAGACTTCTGTGTTCTCTTAATTATCTGCCGTGGTTTAAACACTAATTAACAATTATTGGAATTGTATCTCTAGCATGTTTCTCTGTCCCTCAAACTGAAGCCCCTTTACAAATCCAAATATTCTGATTCCCTCCTAATCAAACTACAGTAAGTGTCAAACATTCCAGTCCATGCCAATCACTGAAACGTTACTTCTAGGACTTGCTGTCTCGGATCTACATCAAAATTAAATACTTTTTGTGCCTTTCTGCCTCCGGCACCTCCGCGTGTGGAAACGGCTTCTGTGAGAAACTCTTCTGTCTCCTCAACCCATCACCCTTCGAAGCGCCTCCCTTGCATCCCGCTCCCCTCTCCCTCGCCGTCAGGGCTGTGGTCGCCTTCAGGGTTCTGCCCGACTCCTCGGCTC
>NW_009730837.1:0-215 GCF_000703405.1 Apaloderma vittatum
CACACCACGGTTCAGTCCCTTTCTGCGGCTGGAGATTAATTCCTCGGGGAAAAATGCCCCTTCCAGCCCAAAGCCCCTGTCTGGGGTAAATCCCACCTGCAAGCAGTTGTGTTTTTCCCAGTCTCTGGATGAGAAATTCTCCTTTCTGCCAATGTTGGTGCAAAACAAATCTATCCACCTCCGTAAAACCTCAGTGGACTCCATCGCTTGGGGAA
>NW_009730837.1:300-1539 GCF_000703405.1 Apaloderma vittatum
ACAGTTTCTTGTCCCCAGCCTGCCACTACTCCTGGCCACGATGTCCCCCAGGGTGCTGAGCCAGCCTGTGGGCTCCAGATGCCATTGCTGCAATGTGCCCGTGGCCATCGTGGGACACAGACAGGGACAACAGGGATCACCGCCAGCATCCCAAACCTCTTAGCTGAGGGATCAAACCCACTACGAGCCGGCAGGGACTTGGGGATCCCCACGATGTTCCCACACCTGACAGCAGATCTCCAGCCCTGATCATCTCCCAGTTGCTGATTTCTTGCTCAAATCCCTGAATCCTGGTGTGGGAGCCGAGTGCTCGGAAAATCTCCAGCCCCTCTGGCATGCTGCCGAAGGCGCGAAGCAAACGGAGCTGTGCACGGCATCACAGCATCGCTCCCTCCCCGACCGCGCTAGTGCGGGTGGGAAAAGTGAACCCCGGGGCCAGAAAGGGACCCTTGGATTGGAGGAAATATAAAGTGGGAATATCTGGAGTGAGGATCGTGGAGTATTTGTGCAACGGAGCGAACCTTGGTACAGACCCACTGCACCAGCAAATCTCTGCTGGGGAGAGCCCCAGCGTGGGGTCCTGTCCCCACAGTGGGTGACAAACACTGAGCAGCATTGGGGAAAAAAGGAAACAACAATAATGTGTCTTCTTACTGGGTTCTGGCCTCTGGAAAGGGCATAGGAAGAGGTTACCCACTGACAAACCTGTAATGGAAAAATAGCCCCCATGCCTGAAACGCCCTTGCTCCCAGGGCCAGCTACTCGTGGGGCTGCTGGAGACGCTGGGCAGAAACCCTGGGCTCGACCTGCCCTGGGGTCCCCAGGCTGTCCCACATCCCCCCCCTCCCTTTCCCACCCCTATTACTGGAGACATCTTCAACAGCTCCAAATTGCCCATAATTACCCCAAGGAGGCAGTGAGAAGCCCCTCACCGAATGGGTCCCCAATTACCATAATTGTGCCTCTATTTCGGGGAGCGATCACATGTCTGAAAATAGCGGCGGGACCAGCACAGATGTTTTGGGGGACACACAGCCCCAGCTCCAGTGCCTCCGTTCCCACAAGGTTGTTTTCCCAGGAGCTTTTGGACATGGGAGCCTCCGAGGACCAGGACCAAAACATCTCCCCAAAACTGGCGACAGATCCCCCGAAGAGAGCGGCAGGAACAGAGGAACAGTCTTTACAAGTGTACAGCCTATTTATAAGTGGGGGGGGCACATACAAGAACGGACGGTATTT
>NW_009730838.1:0-216 GCF_000703405.1 Apaloderma vittatum
CAGAGATGCATTCTCCCCCCACGCCCCAGCCCACCTTGGTCCCCGCCTGCAACCCGCTCCCAGGCCCTGAAACCTGGGGAATCGGGAGCCAACCTACTTTTGCAAGTCAAGTCTTGAGCTGTCCTCGGGCACCTGTCCCGTCACTGGGTGCAGGAACGTGTTCCGCCTTTCATTGTGGCTGGGGAGACAGCGGTAGGGGGCTGGTTAGTGTCCCTC
>NW_009730838.1:278-1225 GCF_000703405.1 Apaloderma vittatum
TCCTTCACCTGCACCATCTGCTCTGGTGCTGGGCTGGCTCCCTGCGAGCAGCATTGTCCCTCCCAACCCCCTGCTTCAGAGCTGCTCAGGGCCTTTCATCCACGTTTCCCAGATCGGTCTCGCCTTGCTGGGAGCCGAAGCGAGGTCTCCGGTGGCTGAGCTCTCATTGCTTCTGCTGGACACATCTCAGACATCACCAAAACAGTCAGAAGTCGTTGCTGCAGCAGCAGCAATGGCCCATCCTGGGCTGTGCCTGCAGTGACATCCCCAACGTCACATCCTCCCCTTCGGCTCCCTTCTTTTTGAGATAAAACCACCTCGAGTCAGGCTAAGAGCAGGGTCGCCTGGTGACATGGGGTTATGCACCACATGGACCCCGACCCTCAGACCCAGGACCCACCAGCACGAGCTGCTGCTGCTTCCCAGGGGCCGTGTTGGGAGGAAAGGACGAGGTGCACCCGCAGGCTCAGGGCTCCATAGCAGGAAGTTTGCATCAGACCCCATCCCTGTGACATCCCTCCTTCCCAAAGCTGTTGGGCACCAGGACACGAGTGCCCCCGGCCACCCATGAAGTCAAGACACCAACAAACAGCCCAGCACACTGCTGCACTTCTGCATGTCAGCAAAACAGGGGAAGTTTGAGCAAGAAAACGCCGCTGCCAAGACCATCCCATCCACACACACTTCACCCCAAACCTGGGCTCCAGCCAGGCTCTGAAGATATTAACCACTTTCTAACCCAAAAAAGCTGTCGAGAGCTGCTCCTCCTTTGCAGGTTGCATCCTGCACCCTGCCACAGATCTGCTCTCCTCCACCAGCCCTCCCCCTCACTTGGGGTCACCTTAAAAACCTGGGTGACGTGCAAGTACCCTGCAACATGCATTTGCACCCCTTGGCAGATGACTTTGGAGGAGCATAACACAGCAGTATCAGGGTAGGTCCCCCAC
>NW_009730839.1:0-288 GCF_000703405.1 Apaloderma vittatum
AGGTAACGCAGTTCCTCACGTGGCACCTCCGGGCTCTGGCTCTCCGGGGCAGGGGAATGCGGGCGGTGGCCTCAAGCGATGGTCTCACGGGTGAGGACGGTGGCCCCGGCTGGGGTCCAGGACGTGTCATCACGTTGCGGTGCCAGATCTGGAGCTGAGCAGACCCTCGATCTCTTGGTACAGAGCAAGAAAACTCACATCCCGTACCGGGACAGCAAGCTCACGCGCTTGCTGAAGGACTCCATCGGCGGCCACCGCCGCCCCCACCAGATCCACGCCTTGGCGGCC
>NW_009730839.1:373-642 GCF_000703405.1 Apaloderma vittatum
TGTTGGCGACCTGCTGTGCCTTTGGGTGCTGCTGGGGATGGGTGGGAATGAGTCCGGTACGTGTCGGGGTAGATCAGTGGGTGCCTCCCTTCTCCAGCTGGAATTTTCCAGCCCTGGGAGTGCTGTGCTGGGCAGAAAGCAGCTGCTGAAGCCTCAGGCAGCGTATGCCTGATTTTTTCCTAAAGCTCCTTAGCCCAGAGCCCAAAAAATCTTGTGACTGCAGCAGCAGATCGTGTCTGCTGCACCATCCCGGGGCTCCCTGCACACCC
>NW_009730840.1:0-16484 GCF_000703405.1 Apaloderma vittatum
CCACCCCGGCTGCACCCTTTCGCCTTTGCTGGCATTGGGGCTGCTCTGGAGCGAGGGCGTGATGGGGCTGATGGGGAGGAAGAGCTGTGCTCCCGCCGGTCCCTTCTCTGGCGGCGCTGGGAAGGGGACGCGAGGAGAGGAGCTCACCGCGCCCGGTGTCCCAGCCAGGGTGGCAGCCGCAGGCCCGGGGAGTTTTGCAGGCAGGCAGCGCAGGGAAAACAAACTGTGCTTTTCAAGATGAACCACTCCGGTTGCTCAGCAATTTGCAGATGGACAGCCTTAAATGTTCAAAAATCATGAGTCAGGTCCTCAAGTCATGAGATTGAGAAGAAAATTGTGAAGCCATTAACTTTTTGAGCTGTTAGCATGTTGTGGGGTCAAATTTTCAGGCCTTCTTCCATAACCACAAGGACTAGCGGCTTTTTTTCTGCCTTCCAGATGAAAGCAAATTCCCCAATCACTCTAGTCTACGGAAGCGAGAGCTTCAGGCAGCACATCAAATGTTCCAATACTTTTGAGATCTGTCAACGCTGCATCTTGACTATAGCTAAGCTTGGATTGTTTTAATTACTTTTTTTCGCTCTCCATCATTAGAAGTAACATCTAACGTGCTCTATAAACTGCTGAGGGTGCAGGAAAGCACTGGCCGCAGCTAGCGTGCTGCCTGTCAAGAGTCTGGGGCAGAAAGGGGGAAGGTTCCCAAGGGAGTTCCTAGGTCCCGCCTGCATGCTGTGCTATTTGCAGCAAAGCACAAGAGAAATAGGGAAATACTATCTAGTAAGTAAAGGAGTATTTCTTTAAAAATAAGGGATGCCAATATTTGGAGGGAGGATAATAAACAGATGGTACTTTGGAAATCAAGGAAGAAGATGCACCCATTTGCCTGCCTGTGTGGGCCCCTACCAAAGTGGCCTCCGAAAGAAATGGGATCTTGCTGGTAATCAGAATTAAAATCTGGGTGGGTGCTGTGTTTGGGAGCTTTCTCCAATGCATTTTCTTCTCATTGGGGCCAGACTAGGGCTTCGCTTGAGTAACATACCGAAACAGGTATGGATAGGCAAAGGGTCCTCAGCACCAACTCTTCTCCAAGCTGATCACGCTCTGCCCAATGCAGATGTGACTTGAATATACTAGGCTTCGACATTTAGTTTTGATTGCCCTGTTTTACAATATAATAGATAGTAACAAAAGCAACGGTAGTTATCATCTGAGCCATTGCAGTTTAATAGCCTAAGGGAAGATTAGATTTTCCTGTGAGAGATTAAAAAGACTAACATGACTCTGTTTGAAAATAGAAAATAAAGGAGTGTTTTAGCTATTATTATTGGCACAGATATCATAGAAAAGATTAAAGTAAAAGGTTAGAAATCTGTAATAAATAGTGATAATTTCTGTAGTTTATCTGCGCTGCAAAGCTTTGGTAAAAGTTCAGCACTCGAATGTACTGCAACAATACAGGTACCTGAAGCAGTTCTTAAGGAGTCAGGTATCTCTTGCTTTCTCTTCACGTATGTCCTTTCAGCTGCCCATTTCCAAAACGCTGGCCTTCATTTCAGTAGTCTTGCTAAGAATTTAAGGGCTACACTAGTATTATAGTGTTATGCAAGAAGCCGCTGCCAGCAGAAGTCTTAATGCAGCTGCAGCTTCTCCATCAGCTGCCCCAATACCATCCAAACCACAGGGCTCACAGTCCCTCTCTCGGGCAGCCTTTGCTGGCCACTGAAAGCTGCATTGCCACCATACAGAAACTTGGCGGTGGTGACAAAACCTCCTCGTCTGGTTAGCCTGGCTATGTGAGAAGCGACGTCGTCAGCAGTAGGTGCAATCAGGTCACTGCTGCTGTGGTGCCCAAATTAGCACTGGCACCATCCCATTTGTTTTGCTGTCGTCAACAACTTTTTAAACTGGTTTTGTGTTGCTCCTGATTGTGAAGGTGCCATGCGACCTGTTCAAACATCTTAACCACGGTGGGGGTTTCAGGATGGGTTTCATTGTGTCTCAGCTGTTCATTGTATGGGTTTCTGCAAAGCTCACTGTGGGCACTGTGTGTGAGCTCGCCTGGGATGCTGGTTTTCCTCTAGTATCCAACTCCTGGAGTGTTCTAGCTGCCCCAAGAAAGGCGAGAGATTTAAGAGTTTACGCGGTCTGCGAGTTAAAGCTCCAATTTAGATGCAAGAGCAAGCGTAACTAGCAGCGTGAATGTGTCCTTCATGGACTGTTTGAAATTAGACTTGTAAACACGCCAATACTGAGGTGTGCGTTCATTCAGATGCAAGTTGGCTCCAGACTTTTCTGTGCAATGTAACCCTTATTCTGCATTTTTGTTAGAATGACAGCTATGCGAAATCACCCAGAAGACCAGGGCTTGAAAGACAAGTTCAAGGCATCTTTTAAAACCCTTTTTGAATCTGTAATACAAATTAGATTTTTACAAAATAGTTTTCTTAAGGGACCTTTTAATAGACTAAAGCATTGGGAACCAGGGATATGTAACTGCCACATTTCTTGAATTTGAAAGCATAGTCATGGTCATTTTTTCCTCACAGTTCAGCTTTCAATTTTCTTAGAAAAAAAATCCAAATATTTCAGCTTGTGGTTATTTAGAGTTCCAGGCACTACTGGCATTACACAAGAAATAACTAGTGTGCTTTTCATTAAGATTCAGCTTTTGACTTTTCAGGGGTAAATGAAAACTTTAAGAATTGAAATTAAACAATACAGGATGAAAATGTGTGACAATGTCTTAGTTAAACAGTAAGACCCAAAGCCTTGGAGACGTGAAGATACGTTCTTATTGTGCGAAGGACTTATGCACAAAATTTCTCTTTCATGCTTTTTTCTATAGCAGTTCACATGTACAGTTTTATTACTCTGTACCAGAATAGCTGGAATTTATCTACAGTTATGGTGATAATAAAAATACAGCTTTTAATGGAGGGGATAAATTCATTAAAGTACAATTTTAAGTAGTGTTTAACAACCTCATAATTTTCCTCCAAATAGGAAACAAATGATAGGAAAGAAAAAATAACCTAGCTGTGCGTAAGTAAATTTTGGAAGCCCTGATTAAGGTTCGATTAGCCATGATAAGAGGAATAATTGAGGGCACAATCCAAACCACAGAGTGCTTTTAGCCCAGTTGGTAGCCTTACTGAATGAGAATGCTTTAATACTTAAAGTTACTTGTGTAAACGTGTCCAGAAATAGACAGTCCTAAAATAATAATGATGACGATGGTGATGATGATGATGATAATAGCAACAATTCTTCTGTACAATTCTTACAATTCTTGAAGCTTATTAATTATTTGTGATGTTTAATGACAACAACAGTTAGAAATACTTACTTCTTGCTCCATGTTTGCTATTACCAGACCTCCTTCCAGCTGCTTGTAACAGCTGGCTCCCGGGGCAAATTTTTTTCCCTCTGGACATCAGCCTTTTGCACATGAAGTTTGCTGGGATGATGGTCCCCATTAACATCCCACTCTGGAGGCATTTGGAGTGCTTGCAGGTTGCTGGGGTGCACTCCAGTGCTGGACATTTCTGAAGCTCTGAGAAAGACTCCAGGAGAGGGAAAAGCAAAGGTTGGGATTGACCTGCGGAGACAGGGGGGCAGGAAAAGCAGCTCTGCTGCAGGCACCATTGCTGTGGTGAGGAACTGGAGGCACCAAGAGGAAAAAAGGCAAAAAACAGTGAGAGGAAGACATGGTCAGAAAGAGGCAGGTGGACGTGTGTCCCGCAGAGGGCTGTCCGGGGAGCGATAGACAGAATTCCTCAATCTTACCATGCTGCTTCTGTCAGCACATGCCTGTGAGAAGCCACTGCCAGCACATGTGCTTCGGTTCACACAGAGCAGATGCTTCACTCTGTGCTGTTTTCAAAAGGCATCTCCACTGCAGATAGCATGCCTGCCAGAGAGACATTGCTCCTTTTGCATTTTTAAGTTATATATTCATGTTCTTTAATAGAAAGGTGGTTTACCTAAGACAAAAGACAAAAATCAAACACCAGAGACCTGCCTACAAGAAGGCATCGCTGGCTAAAAACGTCAGAAAGATGTAGACCAATGGAGACTTCTTCTATAAGCTTAAGTAACAGAGATAATGGTCAAATAGTTTCTTGGGTGAAAAAAAATCTTAAGTTATATTCTAGCATTCTTCTTTCTTAGGTCAGACTTAAAACACACACTCCTTGACAAAAATACCAAAGAATATACTGCCCTGGCTGTAGAAATAATGTATTTTAGGGAAACAAGATGTTCTTCAGGGCAGCACTCTCTGTCCGTGCAGTTACGTGCTCCCTACACCAGTGATCTGAAGAAATCTCCTTGGGTCTGGATATAGGAAGAAGTTCCTTACTCTGAGGGTGGTGAAACTGGCACAGGTTGCCCAGAGAGGTGGTGGAGGCTCCATCCCTGGAGGCACTCAAGGTCAGGCTGGATGGGGCTCTGAGCAACCTGATCCATTTAAAGTTGTCCCTGCTCACTGCAGAGGGTTGGACTAGGTGACCTTTAAAGGTCCCTTCCAACCCAAAGCATTATATGATTCTATGATTCTATGATTCTATGAATGGTGGCCTCATCCCTTCCCTCCTGGCAATGGCATAAAGCAGATGGCTAGACTAACCTTCCCTCAAACTCTCCATTACCAAAACCCTGCTGTGGCAAATGTCAGTGTGAAATTAGGTATGTGCTGGGTTAGGCACATACTAACATATACACAGTATACACACGTAGCAAGTCTCCAGGGACACCAGTTGCCTTTTCCCCCTCCCATCTGGTTGGGTTTGTATGTTCCTACTCAGAGTGTCTTAAGCAGCCAGCAAACCACAATTTTTAGGGGGGAAGATAGTATTGCATTCTTAATTACATATTGTCTGATGTTTAAGTATGTCATATATCAGCAGGTACATGGGTTAATGTTCAATAGATACAGTCAAGAAAAAAACCTCTGTATTTTTAATTTTTTTAAAGCTGTTAACATCTCAAAATTCTGTTAAACTCTTCAGCTGTGATTGGAAACAGCTGTGTCTAAACTGTTTCAACATCAAATGAGAATTGTTTTGAAAATGAAAGATTTCTTTGTGTACAAATAAAAGAACAACAGTTAAGCCAGATTTCGATTCTGCAATGTTTTTGTTGACTCATTACTATCTGGTCCAAAAGAAGAGACTGGCACAATTAAAATGTAATTTCAACTGTCTTAGAAGGCAAACAGGTATGAAGTTTGAGACCTCATCAGTATGAGATGCTGAGCAAAGCAGACTTACTCCCAGAGCTCTAATTTTCCCAATTCTCACCACTGATCCTGGTCTCATCACACTTAACCCGGACACACCTTATGTTCTTAAAGGGATTTAGACATCACAGGGTGTGAAAACCTCTTGTAAACCCTCTTGGGCATAGCTCTTAAAAACACTCTGAAGGGTAGTTTATTTGTATTTTAGAGAGAGGAAATAGTCCAAAGATGCAGTCAAAGGTTATTGTTTTCCTATACATTTGGGTGTTTTTTAATCTGTTCACTATTTGATTTTATACCTAACTCAGACAGATTTCCTTTCTACTGCTAATTCAGGTATTTTAGGAACATTTGTTTTTTCTACATTGTTAAGCATCCATGCTGGTAGGTACATGTCATAAATCTGAGTGAAGCGTTACTCCTTCATCTGGGGGTATCAGATGTAGAGAGCAGCGACAATTATTTGGGCAGTGGTAGCGTAACTATGTTGCTTTAAGAACCTCCCCTTTCTGGGTCAGGAAGGAGCCTGGCCAGCAACTTCAACAGACAGGGAGTACAGAACAGGCTTTGTGCACAAGACAGCATTTCTGATACACTAAGTAAATGTCAAAAATGCTGGATGTCGAAAGTCACTTGTCAAAAGCTGGGCAAGTTAATGTCTTATTCATGAGTACATTTTAAGTGAACCCCTACTTAGTTTATCGATAGCCATGTGAGATTAGCTTGTGTGTACAGGGTTATCAGGACTTACAGCGGTTTACCGTTATGATATTAATTCAATTTACGGCAACTACCCTAATGTCAACAGCATGACTTAGAATGTTCCCCAGGGACAATGACTGGATGTAGTTTGCATATTATAAAACTATTTCCTGGAAGAAAAAAGGCAGAAGTTGCACAAAGTTCATTTGATATATTACTATTATCTTTGGGTTTATAAAATACTGTCTAAACAGCATGCTCTCTTCTTTTCTAATTCAGTCACCACAAATCTGCATATGAATGGTAGCTGCATAAATGAATCCTGTGCTTCCAGAAATCAGTAAACATGCATATGTAAACATATAGATGAAATGGAAATTTCAGGAGTTTGTTCATATGTGTACATGTTTGATCATACATGTACATACACGCCTATATATACACGTATCTTCATTTTTATAAACACACATGTATAGGTATCAGTGCATATACATCAATACATGTATGCAAGTTGCACTAACAGCACTTTTTTTTAGATCACACATGTTACCTGGACTTAGAATCACAGAATCATAGAATGGTTTGGGACAGAAGGGACCTTTAAAGATTATCTAGTTCCAATGCCCCTGCCATGGGCAGGGACACTTTATACTCCATCAAGATCACATTTATATCATACTTTACAGATCCTAGTTACATTCACATTCACATATCAGAATCTGACAACTGAATATCTATGTATACATTGAGAAATACTTGAGTAATTGTATTCTTCTTTCTGTTTTTACAAATACGCAGTCTAAATCTTTAAAAATATACTATAGAAACATGTCAAGGTACCACCACACTTTAACACCAAAACTGACATGGCAGAAAACATGAAGTTTTCAGATAATTTTGAATCAGAAAAGTCGATAAAGAGTGAGTATCTTTTACTACTTTTCCTGGGCCAGAGGAAGGAAAATTTCTGGCTCCAAAGGCTGGGTGGGATGAGACAGTTACACCTTCGAAGAGCACATCCTCCACCTAGTGGTAGGTTCCACCGTGAAATTTTAGAAAACCAGCAGTTCTAAAGCACAACCTCAGTTGTATGGCAGGGCTGTGAAATCCAGAAATAAAGATTTAAGTTGATACAGTTATGATTGAAAAAGTAAAAAAAAAAATAATTAGAAATGTACTATAAATGTTTCTACAACTTTTGGCACTCATCAGTTGATGAAAACTTTTCCATAATAAAACCCCCTTACTTTTTTATCATAAGGATTATGCATGTGTTATAAAAACTTTAATACGCATATACATGTAACTTGTTTTATTTCTTCATTCTTTTTTATTACCAAGGAAGACATGTAAAAAAGACATTGGAATGGTTTAATTTCCTCCTGCTTCTTCTTAAGCGAAGTGTATGGACTAGAGAAATGTACAGGTCCCTGAAACTCCTTTGGTATACATTAGTTTAGAATCTACTACATAAACTTCTGCAGCATGAGTTTTATGGGTAATTCCCACTTTAAAGTAACATTTTTCACTAATTAGTTCACCTTTAAAAAATAAAAAGGAATTGTCCTTACAGTAACAGTTTTTGTGATTGAGCTCCATTTTAAAAATAGCTAAAGCTTATTTAAATTACTGAGGATAGTGTTTAGTTTATTCCTCCTTTTCCACTTCTTTAATATTCACAACAGTATCCAAGTAGAACGAAACCACATGTGCATTCAGGAAAACAAGAAAATATGTAAATATACTGCTCATCGGCAGAAAAAAAGCAGCTCACGTAAAGTTCATTGCAAAACTTAAGACTAGTCACAAGAAAAACAAGAGAAACAAAAGGATCTTAATTAACATCGGCAAAGGAGGACCTAGGCATCCAGGTTTTTAGTATGTTGCTTACTGTGGCAGAGGAGGCCCTGTGAAAAAATCCAAGCCCCTGCCATACTGATAGAGACAAAGTGTTCAGCTGAATCAACTTCTAGGTTGTGTACAACTCCAGACACTTCTCACTATGTCGTATAAAACTCCAGCAACTCTGAAACTAGGTAAACTGATAATCCAAAGCAAAATATGGCCAAAGGCATATTAAAATGTGTTTGCAAATCAATGACATTAAATAGTATTTTCCTAGGTTTTCTATGAAGATCATCTGACCCTTGAAAAATGTTCTGAAAAGTACTCAGTTTAGAAATAATTCCTTATTTTATACCTTTTCCCTCCTTTCTTTCTTTATTTTATTTATTTATTTTTAT
The DNA here is from genome assembly GCF_000703405.1 of Apaloderma vittatum. NCBI lineage: Eukaryota > Metazoa > Chordata > Aves > Trogoniformes > Trogonidae > Apaloderma > Apaloderma vittatum. The sequence continues at coordinate 8,185 of NW_009730840.1, forward strand.
ATAGGTTATGCATATTGATAAAAACTAAGCATATTTTAGTCTGCTTAGTTTTTCGTTTAGGGGGAAAGACAGACCTTGGATCAGATTCATCATGGCAAGGGTTATATTTCTTATTCACCCAGATTAATTTAAAGAAGTCAAGTTTTATTTAGAGGGAATGATGGTATTAGAGTAGTGGGTTTGTCACTTCTCCTTCTTGGACTACTTAAAAACCCCAAACATTCAGCACATCCATACCAGTAATGGGATTCATTACTCCTGCTGCCCAGTCTCCATCTGAAGAAAAGCCAGGTTGCCTGAGAAAAACATGAATATTTAGCCCATAATGACCTGTTTGTCATATCAATGTATTCCACAGTAACTCTGGTTACATTATTTTCCTGAAAGACAAGCTTCACTAGAGACTCATTAAGGCATGGATGTTCAAAAAATATAGGATTAAAAACCAGCTGAAACAACAGTGAGGATGTCCAGCTTTTATTGGGCCCAGTTCTGTGAGGAGAGAGTGCCGTCGGCTTACGCTGATTTCAGTAGGAGTGAAGGTGTCCAGCACCTCTCAGAAATTAAAGATTTTCCCAAGTCCCAGCTTGGCAGGATACTTACTTATATACTTACACTGCTCTTAGGCACTGTTTCCCTTGGAACTGCTGCCATATATGAAATCAGGCACATACGTAAGTAACTTCCTCAGTAATGGCCTACATGTTATCATCAAAGTTTTATAACTATTTTTCTCAGTCAAAACAGAAAGAGGCATATGTGCATCTAAGTAACTGAGTACCCTCTTTAAAATGTAAACTTTAATATTCTTACCTAGGTTGTTAAACCAAATAATGTCTTACAGCAAATATTATAATTTTGCAAGAGTATCATACTGAAAGTATGGTAGGTACTCGGTAGACTGAAGCAGAATAAAATTATTTAGCAAAAGACATGAAATGCCTGTATTCAACTTTTCACATAAAAAAATATATTTTGTTTTACAACACTAACATTTAAGGCCGCAGAACTCCAGAATGATGCTGATAAGCATACCAATTGCAAATATTAAAATTACCAATAAATATCAAGAAAATGGTCTGTATGTTCAAAATCACAGCCATCAAACCAATCAAAAAACCAACCATCAACATCTTTTGTGAGTCATAACTATTTTCAAGTAAAAATTGCACTATGTGCTTTAAGACTATCACATTCTTATGTACTTTAACAGTGTTAGAGTAATATACATGTAGAAGATTTCATCCTTCTGTCCTGGTTAGTCACAGTTTCTCTTGCGTTCTCCAATGTATGGTTCTGGTTTTCATCTTTACTGTCCTCACCAGATAAATCTTCCTTGTCTTTTTCTTGTTCACTCTGTAATGGCTTTCCAGATCTATCTCCCCTTCCACTACATACATTCCTTTGGCCTGTCGGCGGCTTTCGCTTGAACAGGGAAAACTGAAGTGAAAAATAGGTGAATAATATGCCCAAAACAGCTGTTTAAAAAAGCCACAAAGATTTTCTTATAAACCAAAGTCAATTTAGGTCACAGATTTCTCCTCGGTAAAATAAATTTTTTTCAAACCAAAATGACTACTTAAAAATGTTAATGAAAAACACTCTGCTGCAATATTTGAAATGTGTCAAAATAGGACAAATGAATCATGAAAGTTAAAATGAATGCATTTGGTCAAATTACACACTGTACAGCTGGCACAAAATACTGTAAGTGGTGCAAAATTATTTATGTTTCTTCCAAACAGGAGTCTTCGTCAAAAATACAGGCTCAGATCTGCAAAGCCTTGGACAGTAAATGCTTAATAATCTGCACTATAAACATCTGTGCCGTCCCATTAAAGTTAATGGCAATGTGTTTTTATGTCAGTGGGACTACACACATGATCAAAGTTAATTGGTGCTTAAAGCCTTTGTTCAACAGGAAGGACAGCAGCCAGCATTTGGATTCTAAACCTGTAAGAGATTCCACATGAGGTACTCCTCACCATGCATATCTATCTATCTATCTATCTATCTATCCATTTACATACTCTTTAAATGAGTGCATGGTGGAAATAGATACAAGGCAAATGAACTCAGCTGCTGCTTTCACGGAGAAACACGGAGAAATACGGTGGAAAATATTAAAGTCCAATAGGAATCAAGACCTATGTTTTCACCTCACCAAAATCTGATGTGATTAACAGCCTGTCTTTTACGGGCATGCTATGTGTGAGCAGATGATAATGGGGTTTACGTCATCTCCACTGACAGAATTACTATGGTTTATTTTAATAGAGCAACTATTTGGACCTTTTTAAGTTATTTCATCACAAATTAAAATCAAATCATAAACAGAAGGAATTAATTGCCCAGCAGTTTAATTGTTTCTACAGATCAGGTAAATTGGAGTATTTTCTTCAGCTGGGTAACTGCCCACCGCCTTCTTGGTCACTGCTAAAAGTAGAAGGAAAAACCAGGCCACATACCTTTTTCTTCCCAATTATTCCTCCAGTTACTTGGCCATCAGTGTTCTCTGAAGAATTGTTCACAGTGTGATTGTCGGTGCTTTCTTTCTCTACAATAATATAAACCTTTATATTAACTTCCTTCTGATTCTTCCAAATTAAGAGCAGAAAAAAACTGTTCTTCAAATTCTTTTTGAAAACAAAGGCACTAAATAAAATGTGTATCTTATAAAAAAGCAATTAGAATATTCAGTTCAACTTGATGCCTAGCCTGATGAGAATGGTTTTGTTTTTTCAGTCTCTCTATATAATGCCCTTGTGTTATTCTCCACATGCTTGGCCTTCAGGAACAGAACACTTATGGCATCTTATGTGTCACTTATGTGACATCATATAAAATGTTTTGTCTTGACACTCACAGTTTCCTCTTGCTGACAGAAGACAATGACTTCCACACTGATTTTGACAGTGTATTCTAATTTGGAAAAGCTGAGTTTTAGAGCAAGAGCTATGGTTCAGCATGAATTTTATTGCATAGAAACAATTCTGGGAAAGGAGGAACTTTCCATCTGAGTTGATGTTCTGGTGTTTAAGTTTTCCTGTAGGAATTATATAAATTTAGAACTTAATATCAAACCTTCCAGATCACTGGACAATGAAAAATACTTAAGCATCGATTCCTGACAAGCTATATTGAAAATAAATGGCATAGCTTTATCACTATTAAGGCAGTGGTCTTTTTTTTGTATCAGATTTGTTATTTTCTTTCAAAATAACAACTAGGGATTATTCCAGAATTTCTAAAATAAAAGAAGTATTTGTTACTTGTCTTGCATTTAGGACATCCAACTTCATACTCTCCAGCTTTTCAAAAAGAATATACAGTTCACTCAAACTGTTATCAAAAATACAAGCAACATCTAGACTTCCATCTTAAGAATCTCTGGCCAGTGTTCAGTAATTAACACATTTCACCTACAATAATCTGTTTGTGATTGTAATGAGGAAATGTCAGTTGACAGATGATGAAGACTTTTGAGAAGCTTCTGCGGTGAAGTGAAGAAACACGGCACCTGAAGAAACTGCTTGAGAGGCAATTCAATTCCCATTACTTTGTCACCGCACAACTTGAAGTGCTCTTAGTAAGACACAGTCCTGCTAAGAGAAAGTCCTTATTGTGGACCTCCTCCAATATATCACTGTGAAAAGTAATTTTTTCTTTCAAAACATCAGCAATCAGTAACGATTTTCTGCCTCTCAAATTTCATCACCTCTCAAGAACTGCTTTACCAACTACAGACAATAACTGTACTGTTCAGTACTTTTATACTATAGATTGCTTAGAAAAGTTTTATCTTTCAAAATGTTATATTTGTGTTTAGAATGTCCATAATGGTCCAATTCTTAGGAATTGTACTCTTACCCTGCTGAATGACGCTCTCTTTCTGAGCAGTCTCGTCTGTCTATAGAGACAAAACAATGAAATCTCTATTTTCAAACTTGTTAAAAAAGCAAATATTTAAGTATTAACCACCTACATACATGTCCCTCCCTCTACCAAAACCACCCCAAACAACAACTTCACATTTCCAAGACAGCTACACATATATTCAAACAAATGCAAGTTATAGAACCAAATTCTATATAGTCCAGTAACTTAAGAGGACAAAATGCTTTTACCTCTATGGTTTCCACTATGCTACTGCTGGTTTTGTCTCCCTCAGGTGTTCTACTATGTTTCTCTTTTTCAGATTTCTCTTCTATTTCCTCTTCTATCCCTGTTCCTTCCTCTCCTTCTCCTGCTTCTTCTCCTTCTGCTTCTTCTTCTATTTCTTCTTCTTCATCCTCGTCATCATCCTCGTCACCATCATCATCATCTGTCTCTTCATCTCCATACAAGTTTTGTTCCTTTGACAAAATGGCCAGAACATCATTTTGAAACTCATGGTGCACAATGGTGCCATAGTCCTCATCCTACATCAGTTAATCATATATCATCATTTGAGTAAACCCAAGGAAACTCAAAAGAAAATATTCCAGGGAGTAGAGAGAGTAAGAATAAAGACCGTAACCCTCATCTGAGGTTTGCTACTTTTAACATATTTGAAAAATACCAGATCTCCAGTGAATACTAGGGGTGCAGATGACTTTTATGTTTTGCTAAGGTATGTTTCCTTAATGGAAAAAACAATGAAAACAAACTTCATTTTGGAAACAAAAATCTTATTCTGAAAGTTTGAAATATGCATAAATAACACAAGCATTAGTAATTTCAACACTGAAAAAAATAGTTGAAATCTATTCCCCAAGTAAATTAATAAAACAATACCAGATATGAAGCTCTGATTCATCTGATTCAATATAAACACTATAATGTGAATTTAAGTTGTTTCAGCCCAGGATAAAACTTCCATATAGTAAAAATAAAATAGCTAGAAGTATAATAAAATACATTGTAAACAGTGCTAATGCTATTTTTGTAAAAATGTGAAGAAAAAAGAACCAATTATATCCTTATTACTCCATTCAGATTGGCATTATTATACTATTTATCTTTTTATAAAAGCATAAATACAGTATTTTAAATAGAAACATTCCCCCTCCCATTGCAGAAATACAAGGGCTTAAAGCAAGTCCAAGATGGACTTCTGATGTCAAACCAAGTGAAACCCTTATCATTGCCTTAGAGTGCTCAGATGTACTATTACATGTTTGCATTCTGATGCTTTTCTTCTATGATGGATTGAAATACAGGCATTGAACCAGTATTTTATGTTAAAGAAACCTCAGCACACAACACCTCTGTTCCACTGCAGCCCATGTTATCACAGGAACTGGAGAGAACAACTTGCATGCTCTTCTGAAAGTGTGCTAGAGGAAAGGGTCTTATTCTGAACGCCTTCCTATACTAGGGTCTCCTATCTTTTGTGAATGTTCACATATTAAATGCAAAATATTTTGGTGTGATCATAGAATCACAGAATCATTTAGGTAGGAAAAGACCTTTAAGATCATCAAGCCCAACCGTTAACCTAACACTGCCAAGTCCACCACTCCACCCTGTCCCTAAGCACCACATCGACACATCTTTTAAATACCTGCAGGGTGGGGACTCAACCCCTTCCCTGGGCAGCCTGTTCCAGCGTTTGGCAACCCCTTCATTCCTTCTCACACAGCAAGGAGACCGAGCAGCAGTGCCGACACACCCAGTACTGCTCAGAGCAGAGCACGCCCTTCCATGTCAGCACCTGGTCGTGTGCCCTGGCACACTGTTGGGCAGATTCCCGGCAGCAGCGCACGCAAGATTCCCAGTGGCGATCCCACTGGCATTTCCTGGGGGCTCTGCACAGTGGAAAGTCATTCTGAGAACAAGCACAATCACTGAAAGAATCTTGTCTCATGGCATTTCCAACAGGTAAACAGGTAGGAGGAAAGTGACAGCAGGTTTCAGAATATTTTTTAAATGTTCTTGATCTTTTTTTGTTTGTTTCAGGGAGAAAATTGATTATGAAGCTAAACATGAAAACCTCTTTATAAACTTGACTCTTCTATAATACATTCCAGCACCTATGATGAAAAGCAAAAGCTAATAATTCTTCCAGCCTTCTAGGAGCTGAGAAAAAGTTGCTTCTTAAGTATCAGTATATTTGAGGATCAACGAACCATAAAAACTGAAAATGTTTTCATATAAACTCTTTTGGAAGTGGTGTTATTTATCTTGGCATAGTTAACCTGTAGACTTGAATGGTACCACTACGGGTACACTGCAATATTTAATGCAGAAGTGTTTAGAGATAACACATGCACAGGATTTTGTCTTTGTACAAAACTTAAAACCCCTCCACTAGATAAAACACTGGCACTCAATCTTCCAGAGGAGTATCAGATTGACATGGAATTACTCAGACATCTGTGAGAAGGCCACAATTTTCTACTTTTGGTTCCTTCAAAATTAAGACAGTCGTCACAGATGTTTAGCATAATTATGGCCTACAGAAGGGATTCCAGCTAGCCATGTCACACTGGAGGAAATCTCAGATAAGCAAGGCACGTATGCACTACGTAACATGCATCTACCAAACACAGCAAAATGCATAATGCCAGCTAAATGCAAAAGAAGAGTTTAGTCCAGCTTTGAACAAACTACTGAAAATGTTTATTCCACTTTATAAGTACATCTAAGTATCTCTAGCTCTGCTGATATGGAGATACTGGTCAGGCAGTTAACAGCAAACAATACCTATGTTCCATATAGGTATGGGTGATGAGAGCAGTTAGGATTTGAGTTCTGACAGAGGAACTTCTAATTATACAGTAAAGAGTCATGACATATTCACATGAGAGTCAGTCTCAAAATCAAATTGATATGAAAAAAGCTCTTCTTACAGTCCTCACCTTTTCAGTTACATAATTCAATCTCACAAACTACTTATATTTCTAGCCTCCTCTCCAGCTTTCTATCCATGGACAACTGTTTTCCTCATCTAAATATTCAAAACATAATTTAAGAACATGACTGATGAGGAACAGCACTCTAATTCTCATTAGGCTCGCAGCTTAATGAGTAACGAGGAAAACCAGAACTTGCTGTTTATAAATTCTTCCTGGAAGCACAGTCTAATAAAAAAGATAGGACAGAAGAATACTCCTGTTAATTTGGTGAAAATCTCATCAAAACTAAATGCTCCAAATGGCTAGGAAAGTTGTCATAGAATAGCATTTAAAAAACCCCTTTTTTTTTTTCCTCTTTTAAAGAGCCACCATTGATCAGCAGGACTTAGAATACCATTATTCTAAACATAAACCAACATTTTAACAAAGTACAAAAGAACTGTCAGCATTCTAGAATTTGCCTATCATGTGGTAAGCAGAATCAGGTGGACACATATTTAACGTAATTAAATAAAAGAACAGAGCACAATCAGTGTAACATCATCCATATCAACAGTTACAGCATTGCAGAAACTGTACACCAAGATCCTACAGTAGCCTTATAGAACTTACAGAACTTAATATGCAACTCCTATGCCTACAAAAATCACTGCTCTTTCACAGCTGCATAATGGCTGAACTTGTACTGTACAGGTTTTGCTTACAGCAATCTCAGTATCAGGTCTGGATTCTACCATAAAGACATTTCCTATTACCCTAAATGAAGATATCTAAATGCAGGAGCCTGCAAAGGAGACAGAATCTAAGCTGCCACTACAGTTACCAGAGATTTTTGGTGGAATTCCTTCAATATGTGCTACTCAGGCATCACAGGAATCTGAGACGTCCTTACATGGGATTTAAGGGGATCTGCGTTATTCTGGACTCCAATTCATAGCCCTGTAGCATAACTCACAACAACTAAAACCACACTGCATGTGCTTACTTAGGCAACTGAGACACACTCCTTGTCAGAAAAAAACGGTGGAGCTGAGAGGTGCACATTTGACCCCAAAGAAAATACCTACTGTTGTTACACTGAACAGCTTCCCAGACTTGCCACATTTCCATTTACTACATTTGTAGTTGCCATAGGTATCTCTGGCTGTCCCGTTATCTGTTCAACTTCTAAAATAACCCGTTTTGAATAATAACTCTGATAGTGCAGTTTTATTAATGTCACTTCTGCTTGTCCATTTACAGGCATGTTTTAGTTTTTACCAATGGTAGCGAAGAAAAGATGAGAAAGTCGTACTGCAGATTACAGATTCTCTATTTACTTTAATAAATGAATCATCTGGCCATTAAGAGTCTGAGTCTACTAATTAAAGCAAATACATGTATGTATATGTACATGTATATGTGTATGTATATACATATATGTGTATACATATATTGTATGCATATAATATATAATTATAT
>NW_009730841.1:0-217 GCF_000703405.1 Apaloderma vittatum
GCCGCCCCGAAAACGCTTCCGCGGAGCGAGGAGGGCGCAGGGAGCTCCCGCGGTCGCGGTTTTGGAGGGGGCGGGCAGGCACAGGTCGCGGTGGCTGTGGCGTTTTTTGTTTTCCTCCCCTGGAGTACTTAGAAGAAGACCGTGCGCCGTGGTTAGGCGGAGCAGAGGGGGAGTCTTCCTCCCTTTGGTGATGCGCTCACGTGTTACGGCAGGGCTG
>NW_009730841.1:236-8253 GCF_000703405.1 Apaloderma vittatum
CGTAAGTATATTTAAACCGAATTAAATAACGGCCACAGAGTGACTTCAGGGGTGACGACTGATATGTGGTGCGGGGAAGGCTCCAAGAGCTGTGCGGTTTAACTAAGAAGTGGTGCTTGGTAGCATTTATTTCAACAAGTGAGCACTCCTGTGGCTGACAACCAAGAAAAGTGTATTTGGACAATGTCACACGGACACTTCTGGTCCTTATCTTTGTTGGGTGTTTCTAAGAGTTGTGCTTCAAGAACCTGTGCAAACATCTAAGAGTGATGTGCCTTAGGCAGGTGCTGGTGTAGGAGAGAACAACCTTGCTTCTATGTGAAAACCGAAAATACAGGAGATGGAAGGGTGCAAGAAACTCTTTCTCAAAAAAAAAAAACAACTCCCAAGCATTTCTTTAAAAACACTGATGTGTCCAGCCCAGGAAGTGGTACCAGGCAATTGTAGCCTCAGCTTGCACTGATAATGACTTCACACTAAGAATGAGTTGCGAAAGAATTAAATGCAGCTGGAGTAGAGAAACTGTTGCAGAACAGTTTAAGCTGAAATTTGCAGCCGTCTTTCTTCTTTAGCTTCTCATGTGAACTGTGAGGTTACTGTAGACATACAGAGGTCAGTTTGTGGTATGACAGGACTACCTCTGTATAAAGACTGACTGTATGGGTCACTAGAATAGTTGATGTGCTGTAAATGTCTGCTGTTGTTTATTGATTAGCAGCTTTCTCTAGCTCTTTGTATCCCATCTAATGCTGTCTTCTTCCAAATGCTGTGATTAAAATACATTTTTCATTAATTTTAGAAATCTGTATAAATATTATGTGTAGTTTGCATAACAGTGCCTGAATAAGCTGGATCTAAAACTGAAACTTTAACTGTTTTATGGAAGGTGGGGGGCTGGGATTAATGTGGAAGAACTTATCAGCCTGCAATGAACAGAGAAAGCATTGTTATTTGCTGATGGATGAAGGTTGCTCTTAAGCAAAATTTGGTTGTGTTGTTGGAAAGCACTTCAATAACAGATTTTAGTAAGTGCTTCACAAGAAGCTGTAAGCCTTATATTTTAGAGTGGAGAATCTACGAAGAGAGATCAGTGCTTGCCCAGAGTCACAGAACAGAGAATGCTGTGCCCACAGCACAGTACTTAACTGTATTTCTTGAAACCGAGTAGGTGTCGGTTTGGTGGGCAGGTTGATTTTTCAGTAAGTCTTGCTCTGTCCAGCAAGGAAACTAGAAATGTGACTGAGAGCAGTACCCTGTATGCTTTGTTGTCTTTCAGCACTGGTACCTGGCGGCAGCTGAGTATGTGCTTTTTTCCCCAAATGCTTTGTCTGTGGAACGGCTTTCCCCAGTGAGTGAGTTTCAGGCATTTGGAAAAGTTTGCCCACCAGTCTGTTGTTTGGTGATCTTAAGCTCATTAACTTCTGACTGTGTGCTGGTGTGTGACAGATGCACTACTCCATCCACAGCAGGAAAGAATACCCTCATCACCTCTGACTAATGCTCGTGTGCTGATCAGAGACTGCTGACTCACTTCATTTTCGTGCTTTTCCCCGTCCTCCTCCAGTGCCTTGCACTAGAGATATGGTAGAGTCAACAAAAGATTAAGGCAAGAGGAAATGGAAATGAATGAGGATAACTGTGTGGCGTGGCAAGGATGAAGTGCTGTAAAGGCCCTTCTTCTTAATGTGAGAAAAAGATGACAGCTGTAATGGAGTTTCAGAGAAGGTACATAAACCATGTGTTAGGAACTGGGCAGAGGAAAGTGCAAAATTGGGAGATGCTGGGTTGTGGTCCTGTTAGTGGTCTACTCTTCATTTCAATCGTAAAGCCTTTTTACTTCCATGCTTAAAGCCTTTCTACTTACATGCCTCTGTTTTCACCTTCAGCCCTTTTGTCTATCTTGTTATACTCTGCCACAAAGAGCTTAACACTGAAGTAATTTTATGCTACTTGCAGAAGGGCTGGCCTAGCTTGAGGTTTCTGCTCTAGCATAAATAGCAGGAACAGGGGAAGACAATTAACCATTTCTAGGCTGGAAAGAAGTCAGAGGTAGAGGTCACTCAGAGAAGATTTACATACAGAAGATTAGGAACTGCAGGCAGAGACAAGCATGCTGATTTCACGTGTCTGTGTGACTTTATTAATGACTGAAAAATTCCTGGCATTTTATTATGACCAAGAAAGCTAAATTTCAGTTGCATTTTTCCAGGAGGATCCACGTTTGCCTGTGCAGAGTCAGTTGACAGACAATGCAAGTTTTTTCTCCTACCAGAAAAGGGCAAGATCTGACTTAAAACCTGCTCTTCAAGTCAGGGAAAGAATATTTGAGGGAAGTCCGAGTGTAGAAATGGCACATGTTTTTTAGTCCACTTCAAGTGACAACTACTGTGGGAAAGTTACAGTCCTGCTTCTCCCCTCTCTTCACGTTATCCCTGTTTCCACACATCATAGTTTGCCTCGTCTTACCATATTTGTCAGCACTTTGGAAAATACCGCTACAGTAGGTTCTGCTTTGCACTTCTGGAAGGTCTGGAAGCATTCTATCTGCAGCAGCCTACACCTGTACTTCAATAGTTGTGAGGTTTTCCCCTTCAAGCCACCGGTGGTTTGTCAGAGTTTAACAAGCACAGACATTTAATCCTCCCTCCCCCTTAACTGTTATTAGTGAAAATTAACATAAAGCAGTGCCCTAACATCAGCATTGCTGGAGCAGGAGGCAATCCCACTGTCTTCCCACGATCAACAAATGTAAAACAAGTATCTAGAGGATCATAGTAATTGAAAGAAATGGCCCGTTCCTGTTGCTCAATAGTAGAGGCACAACAGGATTACAATTACCAGGAAGATAAGTGGGAATGTGCCCTTCCCAAGTTCACTGAGCTTTCAGTATTTTGCTTTCAGTATGCCTATGCCTGTACCTCTGAGAGTGCAGATAGATACTGCATTTCACCCAAGACAGAGAAAAGCTTCATTCTGAATTTAAGCTTTGTAAAATTGTCTTAAATTTATTTGAAGTTAGCAGACAAATGCTCAAAACCAGGCTTTTAAAAGTATTTAGGCACCTGAAGTTGTGCAGGGGTATTGTAGAAAATCCAGGTAAACTGTTGATGTACCTGACTCTTTATTCAGTGTGGAATTTATAAAAGTGTTACTGGATCATTACTGGCGTGTTTAGGAATTGCACACTTGCCATCCAGAAAGGTAAATAGTGTTGCATCAAGCACTCTCTATGAATGATTTTGCTGGAAGTTTAAGGTGGTTTTGACTAGCCCTGGCTTTCGGTGCTAAGAATATAAGTTCATTGATTAGTTATATCACGTTTGGATGTTTTTGAGGGGTAGTATTTTCCAGACAAGGACTATTGAAGTTTGTTGAGTGATTTCTTTTGGCTTCAACAGGATTTGAATCAGATCCAAAAATGAAACCTCCCTTTATTATTGGATTTGATAAATTGGGTGCCTGTGTTAAAGGCTTTTATTCTCTGAAGTTCTCAGATTAAATCAGGCTGTTAGGGAACTGATGATCAGAGAGAATGAGGAGACTGAAAGTATTCTGAGTTTATGGCGTAGCAAAACAGTTCTGACCACTCATGTCTTAGAGGCAGAGCCAAATGAAAACTGATACGGAATGGGACTACTGAAATGTGGATAAAGCTGTCACCATGTTTATTGGAATTTTACGTAGCATCTGTGTGTCTGATTGTTCTGTGTGTGGGTGCAGCTGAGCCTTGAACCATGCAAACCACATCTCAGCTATAAGACGTGTTTTGTTAAGTATTGGGTGTTACCTCTTTAAGGCAGGAGTTGGTTTTCTCTGAGTAATAAATCTGGAAGCTTCTCTGCCACATTCATTCTTCAGTTAAACTGTTTTTTTCTACAGACAGAAGCATTAGAAAATACTTAATAAATATTAGTAACTTGTGTATCCATCTTGTGGTGTGGCTACATCTTGTGCATGCATTGTCGTTTCAAGTTTTAGGATATGATTTTCGTAAAGGAGAAATTCAGCTACTTAATGCTCTTCAGTATCATATGATAGAATACAGCCAAAATAAATTAATACTTGACGGTTAAAAAAGAAATCTTGCAAATCCTTTTCTGTTTAACATTTCCTTAGTGTTCAAAGAGCATACTAATGAATGTTTTTTTCATATTAATTAAAATATGCAAATGGCTCAGCTGAAGGAGGCAGTCTACGGTCATAGAAGATCAAAAAAGCTAACAGCTCGCTTGGAGTTGTAATCAGTTGGATGACACTTTTAATTTCCAGTACTGTTAACAATATCTTGTGACTTGTACTGAAAGCTTTTGGATCCGCTCACAGGTGAGGTCAGTGCTATTCCCTTGTATCCCTGTGATTTGGAAGCACAGAGGATGTATTTTGTCCCATGTACACATCACGACTATGGCAGCGCTGTCAGCAGGGCTCAGATCTGCCAAGTGGAAGAACGTGGTTGTCTCCAGCAGGCTGTACAGCTGCTCAGAGGGAAACACTATGTTAAAAATATTTATACTGTTTTTTGAGGGGCAGTAGAAAATTCTTTCAGCACCCACAGTCTGCTGGTGGAAATCCCACTTGTTTACCAGTGGTACTGCCACCATGGTGTTTTTCTCAGCCTACTGAATTTATGCCCCATCTCTGCCACTTTCTAGGTCTTTTTTTTTTTAAGAGTTTTTGCTGCTGCAAAAATCTGTGTTATTCATTAGTTGCATTTTCTGTCTTTCTTACATAAACAAAACAGTGAAGCCACACAAGGTGGGAATTTGACTTCTAAGAAAAAGCTTAAAGAGGCTGCCCAAAATTACCCAACTCTAAGTCACATTCCAGAAAATATAAATAAGTCCTTTTATGGGAGCATACTGAGGAAAGACAATTATCCCTTCCCCAGTGCTAATGATTTTTATCTTCTGCTTGTTGTCCTTGAAGCATCTAGCAATGCCATGGCTCTGCCATGCATTTGCTGTGTGACTGTCACAAGCTCTCCAAGAGCATTGTTCTGAGTTCCCAGTGTGTTAGATGGGACAGCAAGACAGATCTTGATGGGCTTACTTGGCTAACTAACTTTTGGTAAATGGCTGTAGCTTTTCATATGAGAGAGGATGGTAAATCCAGAAAGAACTGACTGAAATCCATGCTTTTCTAATCCTATCCATAAAAGGTTTGATCTTGTGTATAGAAATGGACTTGCTCATGCTACTATATGTGCTGAATGGATGTGAAACTTTTCTGCCTGGATGTAACTGCTTACGTATGTGAGTGGTGTGGAAAGCTGTCTGTTGCAGAACTGGAGTTAGGAGGTCATACTTTTGTAATCTAACTTTGTAAGTCATTGTGGTTAAGAATAGGAGGATTAAATATTTAAAGCACTGAACTAAACATGATCCATGTTTCCATGTTGCTTCACATATGAAGCACTTTCGGATGCAGGAGAAGTATTTTGTCTGTTGAGAGTATAGGCAGTTCCTGTACCTTATGCTCTGACCCTTTGCATTGCTGTGAATATAGTTTACAATTTTTTAAAACATGTTGGGAGTGATCAGTGTTTCACAAACATAAGCCATAAGTCTTCATAGGAGAGACCACCTTTCTAAAGCTTATCAGGAGAATATTTGGATTCCCAGCCCAATTAAAAACATAAAATAAAAGCAGCCCTGGTCTTATTCTAGCTCCTGAAGAATCCTTTATCTACTTTCCTCCTTCCCCCACATTTTTGGGGCTCTTCTAAAAGAAATGTTTTTATAATAACCACTGGAGAACTCAGTAGTTACTCTGTGCTGGATCTATTCCTGAAATGCTCAGTGCAGAGGTGATCAGCAATAGTGTTGTGTGCCCTGGATAAATACCATGATGCAGGTGGGAACATCCTGCTTCTGTAGTTTTTAATGTGTTAATTTTCCTTGCACAGGAGTGATGATATAGAGCTCACCATTGAGCGATTTCTCACAGGATGTGTGCATTGTGGACCAATGGCTCAACTAGCCAGATGCTGATCTCTGTACCTCAAGTGTGCGGTTGCCTCAAATGGTCCATGACTGTTTTGTACTCAATTTCACGTATCATAAACATTCTTGTTTGCATACATATGTACATATATTTGCATTTGGGAAAGTTTAGTTTTTTGCAGACATTCACATTCTGTTACTTCACAGGCCACCTGCACTTTGTAGCAAGTTGGATCACCCACTGAAGTGACTTTGTAGAGACACATTTTTGGGGGGGATGTGTTATTTTTTATAGAGGAGGGTGCCGGATGACAAGATATGTGGGCCTGGTTACCTTTCAGTAAGCAATTAATGTTGCCTATAAGAGCAAACATTAAATTGGCTATGAGCATGAGGTACACTTAGTTGCTTGTCCCAGACTCTTTGCTGTTGTTCACCCTGGTTATTTTTCAGAACTATCCAGGCTGCTTCTATTTGTGTAACAGCGTAGCCCACATCCTGCTTAGATTCTCAGTATATTTCTTGTAAATTTTTGTTTGCTGTTTAGTCCTGCTCACTTGTTCAGTCCCTGAATTTTACTTGTGTTTGTTACCTTGCCCTTGTTGGCAGCACAAGTAGCTTATTAGATTAATGGACCCGGATAAGGCAAAAGAGGAAGCAGAAGGAACTCTGGTCTCCAGAACTGAACTGTGACACAGTCAGACTTCTCCAGGTCCTAAATATCTTAAGGCAATGATTTCTTTTATTTTTCCCAAGCCAATTGCAGATAATTGTGCTTTGGAGGAATACATTTATAAATTAATGTATTAAAATAGAGACATTTGGGTGGGAAACAGTTGAACAATATTTGGCACTCCAGGAAGAAGCAACTTGCCTTTCACTGATGTTTCTGTGAACTTGATGTTCTGCACCTGAGAACTGCTGTACTTCACCTCAACATATTATTAAGCAGAAGTGCTTAACTTCAGGCAGTTTACCCTCTTCGAATAAATGCCTCCCTCAGCAACAAGCCCTGCAGTCCCTGAACACTGCGTCTCCAAGGAGTTCAGTGCTGCCTTGTCTTTAAGTCCAGCTCCCTACGGCTTCCTTGTTCAGCTCCCTCCTCCCTGCATATTTCATGCTCCTGCAAGAAGGAGCAAAACTGAACTGCTTTTCACTAGAACTTAGTTCAGCAGCTTTCCAACTTTCCTGCTCTTTCCTAAGCCACATGTGCCTCTCCTAGGCTGCTGTTGTCCCCCTGCCTTGCTGTATAAACTCTTTCTTCCTATATGGCAAGGGGACAAGCACTGAGGCTGTCAGGGCTGACAGCAGTTATGTTGTGTGCTTTACCAGCAGAGAGTATGTATACATGGATAGAGAACTTGTGCCTTGGCAGGCATGTAGAGTTTGTTTTGCTGCCTTACTTTACTTTAGATCACAGCAGGAAGAAAATCTAGAAGGGAAAGGAGAAAGCATTATGATATGATGAGTTTTGCGTTACTTTCATTTCATCAGTTT
Source organism: Apaloderma vittatum (assembly GCF_000703405.1). Taxonomy (NCBI): domain Eukaryota; kingdom Metazoa; phylum Chordata; class Aves; order Trogoniformes; family Trogonidae; genus Apaloderma; species Apaloderma vittatum. The sequence continues at coordinate 7,676 of NW_009730841.1, forward strand.
ACACGCTGTTGTGCTAATTATCTCTGTGCTCAACAGAAAATGAATAAAAATTCCGTTTTATAGCAAGTCTATAAAAAAAGTCTGGAAATCCTAAAACTTGCTGCTAGATGGTATGCATTCTTGTCTTTGAAACAGCCAAACTGACTGCTCTCTCCTTTGTAGCACTGTGTTTTACAAAATACGTGGTTCAGGAATGCATGATTCCTCATGAAAACATAAAACATTCTTAAGTTCTCTTAACTTTGGGGGTGTATTGGGTTGGCTCAGCCGGATTTTGGTGACGGCAGGGGGGGAGCTTCAGGGTGGCTTCTGCAAGAAGCTGCTAGAAGCTTCCCAAGTTTGATAGAGCCAGCCGGCTCCAAAGAGGGACCCACCGCTGCAGTCTTTTTGGTGGCCCGTACGGGGAAACGAGATCTAGGAAGGGAGGAATTTGAGATAAGGACAGTAGTTGAGAGAGGTAACGAGCAAAACATGGACTGAGCAATGTTGAAGAGCAGAACAATTTTGGGAAATTTATGTTCTTATGATTGTGGTGAAGGGACAAGGTGTGGATTGTGTGTAGATTGTTTAGTCTTGTC
>NW_009730842.1:0-220 GCF_000703405.1 Apaloderma vittatum
ACTCGTTCCTGCAGTTTATACTACATTGGGGAGGGGGGAAAGGAGGAGAAATGCACGAAAAGTGTCAATTTTAAAAACGCAGGCAGCGAGCCGCTGATTCCTACGGCGCTTGCTTTTCTGCACGTCTGTTAATAACGAACTTTAGGCTGCGCTTTCTATTCGCTCTCTAAATAAAAGAAATTATCATTATTTGCATAACCTGGCACCTAAAGAATTTCCT
>NW_009730842.1:274-563 GCF_000703405.1 Apaloderma vittatum
TAACCTCACTCCCCAAAGGATTTTTTTCCCAAGCCCGTATTTCTAGACATCAACATACGTATAGATTTGTGTGCGTGTATGGGTATATGCGTACTTAACGTTTCAAGACATAGAGCTTACTTCAGCTCCACGCAGTAGAAATAGCAAACCGGGTTAGTACAGCACATAAATCATTCGAAATCTCTTTCCTCCTTCTAAGCCAAGATATATAACCCGCTCCGAAGGCTTCTTTTAAGATTTCGGCTTTAATTGCCGGGACCAGTCTGCGGGATAACCCGTACCCCTATTC
>NW_009730843.1:0-12087 GCF_000703405.1 Apaloderma vittatum
AATAAATAAATAAATAAATAAATAAATAATACAGAGCAAAACCTATAAAATAACTTTAAAAGCCATATTGTTTTCATATCAAGGACTCTAAGACGAAATTTCGCACAGTACACTAGCACCAAAATGAACAGCATCCTCTGGACGTTCTGTACTGACATACAGGAGCAAGAGAAAGAATACATGCTCTTTTTTAATTAGATTAAAGGGTGACTTAAATTAATGCTGGGTTCAAGATAACAAGAAGACCTCCAGCAGTAAGCAGCTGAACATAAATCTGGTTGTTTCAATTACCCTTGTCATGACTCCTCAGGAGGAAGAAGCACAACATTCACCTGCGATTCTCAACCTGTAGAGGAGGCATTTATTACCGTCAGGCACATACTCATCCTCAAGACAGGACGTCAAGCATTATCTTACGAAATTTCTCCCTCTGCTCCTTGTTACCATTCACAAATTATAAACTCAGGTTATATGCAGGGTAACTCAGTATTTGTAAACTCACTACAGTAAAACTGCTGAACTGCACTGACTCTCAGTCATCTGTGTTCTAGACAGCAAAAACATATTGTGATATAGTCATTTATACATAAACGTTATCTCAAAAAATACTATGTATTACCAGTCATAATACTGTCATTTTGACAAATAATTATACCTCCAGAAAGTTACACCAGAGGACTGTATTACAGAGAAGTATTCAAGTCCTACTCTGAAAATGAGACCCAGTCACTGTTTTCAATTGAAACTCTACGTAATCACAGTTTTTAAGGCACTTTAGGACAATTTCATACCCCAACATCATCAAATATTTTCTTTATCTTGACATGTATTTTATCTCAATATCAACTTTCAAGTTCTGTTACAAATTTTCTTCTTCCTTTGTAGGAGAGATCACTCCAACTTAAGGACAACAGTAATTTTCTTAATTAACTTATTTCATTTTTGCAACATTCCTTTGCCCTTGACAATAGCTGATAAGTCTGCATGTAGCCAAATATGTGTCAGCAGCCTCAGCCAAGATGCCCAGAGCCATTTACACAGAAGAGAAACTCCCTTGCTGTATGCAATACCTGTTCCAAAACTAATCAGCATCAGAAATGGGTAGTCTTTCAGGACTTATGCTACTGCTAAGCAAATACGCTAAGGAAGAAAAAAAAAAGAACTTGTAAGGTTAATTGCATTAATGCTACGTAATGACACCTCACAAATAAGAGTTTAGGGACACTTTCCCAACTATAAAAATGCTAAATAGCAGACTAACAGGGAGGGAGTGGGCACTTTAGGTACTTGGTTGGAAATCTGCAGTGTTCTGGCAAGAAAATCTCACATTCGTTCTTATTTTTTCTGATTTTTAACAGGCATCTTGAAGCTGGAAAACTGCATCTACTCTATCAAGCAGGACTTTGCCCATGCACTTGGGCAAGTTAGAAAATTTACTTCCCTCACTTCTTTTTTAAAAAAACCCAAAACTGTGCAGGGCACTGGTCTCCAGTTCTACACCACTCCGGTCAGAACCTCAGGAAGACAACAGGCTACAACAAAGACTGCTATGAGTTTGAAGTCTACTGTCCATCCTTGTCAAATATTTCTTTTGAAACTATTCGTAAAATGCCATATTCTTTCTTTCTTAAACCTAGTAAAAGCACTGGAAATGGTTTGCTTAATTTTTACTTACTGCCATTAACTTTCCCCTTTATGCCTTTCTCTTTAACACTGACTTTGCCTCTTGCAGCTAGAGAGTTTAATAAAAAAAGATAGGAAAATACAGTTTTATGTGCAGAAAGAACTGGAATATGGTACTAAATGTATGTGTAAAACGTTAATTACAATGAAAAAAAAAGAACTATGCTGCTCAGCTCATGGCAAAGTTGTTAACCAAAATATATAGCTACAGAGATTTGGAGACAGAAGCAGAATTCCAGCCATCACCCAAAGTGGCTGATGTCCTTCTGCAGCTCAGCAAGGGATACACGTCTGAGCTCACTTTGAACTGTCCATCACAATCTGCAGTCGAGTATGAGCCAGAGGAGAAAATATTCTGTCTGCTTAAAGTTCCTGACCCTGTGTTCTGAGTAACAGAGCCCACTTGCTAAGCCATTTTCTCCTCTTACCCTTTTTTTCTGAAATAAGCATTCTCAATTCTTGTTCACAGGAGTCTTTCGTAGCTCATCAGGTGAAACTTCACACCACACAGTCCCTGAAAACAAGGGAGGTTGCTTTTATACTCAGGCAAACACTGCAGCAACAGTAAAAGCAAACATCATGGGAGAAACTGTAGCAAAATTTTAACATAGGTATTTGAGAGAACCGTCTCCTCCTAGAACCCAGCACCATTGACCTGAAGTACTTTATTTCTCTAGTTCTCATCTGGCAGAGCAAATGCTGTTGCTGCTTGGGTCATGCTCACACACCCCTATTAGCAAAACAGAAATAATGAGCAAAACCTACACATTTGTACTCTTTCATTTTTAACCCATTCTGTTGCCTTTGATCACACCACTCTTTTGCTCATCTTGCTAAATCTAAATGGGAATAGAAATGGAAAGTGTGTATTTGCTTCAGATAATAAAAAAATATTTTCTCTAATTCAGATCTGCAGTATTTTCAAAAGATGCATATAGGGATACCTAGATGATCATTAAAGCAACAAACAAAATAAAAAATTAAATAAATTTGGCTTGCTGGAAACATGTTAGTAGGAAACATTTGCTCAGGGATATATAAATCATAACATTCCAGTTTATAAAAGTTAAACTGGAGAACAAATCCTCCACAGTACCTATACTTTAACACTGATAAATTTTAGCAACTACAAAGGTAATGCAAACCATCACATTACTGAACAAGCAGAAAATTAACCTGTGTTAGGGACTATTTTCAGTTTCTTACAAAGTTTAATTTCCTCAGATAAAGCATTCACCTTGTTAACTTCAGGTACTTGAACAAAGGCTTTAAAAATTCACCACAATTATATCATTATGTGAGTATTTAACTCTTGCAGACGAGCAACAGTTGTCAATGAGAGTAAAGCGACAAACACTAAGTACACATTATAAAAATATAAAGGTAAATAAAGACTAGCTGTCTGGGAAGCACACAGAAGACAAAAGCCTCGAAGCTTCACACTTTCTCATTTATCCTTTAATAGAAAGAATTAACATTAGCTGAAAAAGTATTGATTTTCTGTGCTACAATCTGTGGGAGACTAAAGAATTGACAGTAATTTTTGCAGCATACTGAGATTGTTTAAACACTTCAGAGGGGTCTGCTTGAATTACTTTCTGGATCTCACAGTACATACATACATTTATTTCTGTTCAGACTTGTCCTTCTAAATGAGAAACTCACATTTGGAAGTTGTACCATTACCTTTAAATCTGCTTCAGCGTGTTTGAAACGTATAACCCACCTTGACAGAATCGCCAACAAAGTGCACAAATATTTCACTTGCTGCCCTGGAGAAATGGCACCTTACACTGCATAAGGCCTGTTAGGAAAATAACTGATCTTCCTTGCTGTGCTTAACAATGTGAATTTCCAGACATTTTGTTCTCCATGACTGGGTTTTTTTCTTTCATACTCCCCAGTCCCTGACAGCCCCCACCAAGGATCTCCTGAGATGGCCAAGAACCCTCAGGGGAGGCACAGAAGGCTGCACCAGCCAGGATGAGGAGGGACAGCTGGAGGGGACAGACATGGAGCACTGGCAGCCTGGACGAGGGGACATGTTGCCTGTGTCCCCAGAGGGGCTCGGTGAGCCCAGGCACAGGAATGAAATTCAGAGCAGCAAGGTACGGAGTGGCCTACAGAGGAGAGGCAGAATGATAGAGGGCAAGAGTTGAGAAGCACAACTTGGTGCTGGAACCCAGAGAGGCAATGACCAGAGCCCTGGCACACCCGTCTTTAAAAAGATTGTGTTTGCACTCATTACATTTCTTTATAAGAAACTAAATTTCATCTACAAACAGATTTAATTTCATCTATAAACAGATTTATCTAACATTGGCATTTTTTTCAGTGTTATATCACGCAGCTATGACACATTTTTCATGGCAAACTAACTACCCAAGAACCAGCCAAGAAAGCAGAACTACCCGTTCCTCAAGATATCTGTGGCCTAAAGAGTGGTTTGTTTCCATCAGCTTTCAGTGTGGGAGTGTTGCCAGAGATGTTCAAGTAATGAATAAAGCTGCCATGCCCTCCACAAGTATGTTCTGCATCTCTCAGCACTGAGCACGGTGTCCACAACCAGATAAAGCAGGAGAAAGAAAAAAGACAGAGAGCTTAACATGGAGCACATGCAGTCACATCAAGAAATAAAACTTCTTTGTTAAGAGATACTGTCCCTTTTCTAGAGAGCCTAATTTATATCAGTCCTAGCTTAAATAGTTCTGGTTTACCGTACTTAAGAGCCCTTCAACTGACGTAAGTTAGCAAACTGTTGCCCTCAAGGGAACGTGACTATGGTTATCGAGTCCTTATTGTTAGTCTCTATTTTTTACATAGCATTATTCTTTACTGCATCTTTGAAATGATTTTTACTGGCTTACTACAAATGACACAGACAAAAAAAGAATGAAGAAAATGTAGAAAATGCTGAAGCCAATATATTTAAATTCTACAAAAGAATGCTGTGTCACTTAAAAACAAATCAAATAGTAAACAGTATACAGAATAGTAAAAGAGAGATACAGCACAGGTTTATGACTGACATTATTTGATAGCTTTATGTAAAATGATTGAGTTAAGATTAAAGCATAAAAATTTGCAAATATGGAGTAAATCTCTCAAAATGCTAAAGAACATTGAGGAGGAAATCTAATAATGAATGTATCAGTACGTAATTCTACCAGAAACAGCATAAAATTGTCAGGGGCAGTACAGCTCTGGGCTGGACAGTCAGCAGGTATCAGAGCTGAAGATAACCCCTCTTCCCACTCCGTGCCCAGTCCTGGTGTAACATGTTAACAGCTTGAATAACATTTCAACTATTAGAATGTGCACACATCACAGATGACAAGTGTATATTTGGATCTATAGAGGTGTTACACTTAGGAGAAAATGAGGCAATCAGGAAGGCACAAAATGTCAGGAGACATTACACAGCCTCTGGGGAGCCGGTCTAGGCATTTCAGGTGGGAAAGCTAAAACCTAACGGTATTAATCAAAACACGACAGCTTTAGGAAACGCCAATGATGGCAACACGACTATTTTACCACCTCCTCTACCTGAACTTACTGTTCATAGATTCAGGTTACATTGACTTGGCCAAAAAAAACAAAAGAAAGCGATGAATTGGAATTTGTCAATTTTAAAGGCAAAGAATCTGCCACTCTCTCTACTCTTTCTAGAGTAGCTCACAAAATTTTACTTAAATTCATAGGACATTTTCTCTTCTTCAGGCAGACAGACACACAGCAGCAGTTAGGGAAAGGGCAAGAGTTATAAACCCAAGCTGCCAGGTTCATTGTTACATTTAACAACTTTGTAGATCCAACAGCAACCTTTGCAGATCCAAGAACAGCAACCTTTGCGTCACCAGAAAAGGACATTAAAAAGCGTATCATAGGTTAATTTTGAAACTGCTTTCATTCCTTAAACTCACAGATGCTGCATAACCATGTGCAGCCACTGAAGAGTCCTGCAAGGACCTAAGGGTTAGTCAGTTTGGCTAATTCTAATCTTCATTCTCTGACTTGGTCTGAGGCCTACCACATTAATCCTCAACAAGAAAACACAACCATTATTGTACTAATTATAGACAGAAGCCATCTAATTATTAATTATAAGCTCTGTCACACAACTGCTTTTATGATGACTGGCCAAGGGAGATAGATAGTGTGCAGCTATTAAAGAAAATAACTTGTAATTTTAAAAAAAATATTATTTTGCATTGCATGTCACTCTGAATCATATACTGCAAGCTGAGCATGGATTTCATAGGAGGACCTGCGAGAAATCTGCTATGTGGACCACCATATATTTTACATTCAGCTTCCCATAGCATATTTGCACATCAACACAAATACCGGTCACAGTTAAGGAGAGTTATGCAATTTTTTTATTATTTTTTTTTCAGTCTGAGAATGGGTTATTTTTGCCCATGATTACGTCACCTGAGAACATGAAACCAGGTAGCAGCTATGACCTGGCCATAGTTACCAGAAGTTACATGCACAAAAAAGCACAGTTGTCAAGTGCCAGTGAATGTGAAAAGATAAACTGTATTTAGCTGGTGGGAACAAGGGAAAAAGATTATGGATTTTACACATCAATTTCAGTGAAAGACAGAATTTGTATGGCTACAGAGCTAACCTTCCCATACCAGGGACATACCAATATTTTACATCCAACCTCATCCTTGGAGCACCCTATAAGCTCCATTTCATACCCTTTCCATCCTTCTGTTTTCTGCAAACATCTACTGAAGAAAGTCTGTTTTCCAGAAACAGATTAAATCCAGAAACAGAGTACTTAAACAGGAAAAGAGATATAATTACTTACCAGAGGGATGCATGTGTCAGGCTCGCATTGGGGTCAGAATGACCCCAAGACAACTCAACACCTACTGCCAATTTCAGATCTCAACAAGCTGTTTATTTTGAAGATTACTTCTTTCAACCAAGTATCATTTCCACCATCAGTCATCACCTTCTTACCCAGCTCACTGACTCTGAAAGAAACATTTGTCACTAACCTAACCAGTCCAGCTTCCCATTTAAAAGCTGAAAGTCCCTTTATTTGGCACATCTGTTGCCATTTCTGTAGTTCTTCATCAGTGATTGTGCCTTTCTAGTTTCCCCAGCAGATCAATCCTTACTAAGTGGCAACATGGCTAACCAGCACCTTAAATACACACTAGTAAAAGAAGTTATCCCCACCACTTTCCTAAAAGTTTTCCTGATCTAGAAAATTAATTGAAGAAACTTTTGTCATGTGGCCAAAACCACAAAAATTGTAACCTGAGAGGATGAGCCATGGGCTATCTGGATTTGTTTCTCCCCCAATTCTCAACTCATAACGCAATTACTTCCCAAACAAGACTGAATTTTATTTTCAAAGACAGGATGGGAACAGTTAAAGTTTTCCTGATGAAGATCAGAAGCGTGTCGGGCAACCCTGAATAGGTCAGGCATAAAAATTCTCATACAGTAGAAGTGGGGGCAAGAGCCCATCTACAATCCCACTACAGAAGTAGGCTGACCACACACAGGACAGAGACAGCAAAGGCAGAGGTGAAATGGGAAGAGGAATCACAAGCTTGAAACTGTTCCTGTAAGACGTTCACAGAAACTTCTCTTGACCCAAATCCTGTTTAACATCACCTTAACGATGTCACAGGGTGAGGTGGTTGCAAGAATAGAAAAACATCACTCTGTATCACATAATCTAGTCGCGTCTTACTAAGCAGGACAGGTGTGACATTTCTGTTCCAGTTGGTCTATTCTATGACACACACAAATCAAGGTCCAGGTGACATTGTCACTGGAGACCCTGGGGAGCAGAATGCTCACCCCAACTGCTCACTGCGTACAAGTCCTGGCTGGTGGCCTGGACCTCACTCCAGGTTGTTCCCCTCCAGCTCAGATTTCCAAGAGCATGTGCATGTCCTATGCCACGCTCTCTCACCCTCCAGGACAAGGGCTACTGCTTTAATTATTTATTGCTTCCTCATTTAAACTGTCAGCATGAGCCATCAAAGGTCTCAATTCCACAGTCTGTATCTAAGGTCAACTAGCAGTCGCCACCAAGATTTCTGTAACTCTTTGGTCTTCCACCCCAAATGTGTAACAGGAAGTGTGAAGTTAGAAATAGTTACAGAAGAGAGTTCCTCTATTTTTTTTTACGTTTTCTAAGATTAATCATATCAGCTAGTGCTGGGCAGATGTAGCCAACATCTTCTCTGTACCCGCTGGAATAAGCTCAGGTAGCCTTCACCCCAAGGCACAGGTTTCATATGGCCTTTTCTTTGGGCAGCCTGAGTTTATTCCATTTCTCAACAGCAAAGTTTTCAGATTATAGTCTGAAAAAGGATATCACAGTCCAAGGTAAGGTACCCTGCAATGAATCTATAGATCATTCTCACACAAATTTTACTTCATGTTTAGTTGTTTTTATAATAAAGCAATCTCAGATATATGCTCTACTGAACTGATGTAAAGTATCTAACACATTATTTGAATACCTCTGAGTCCTTCACAAAAAAATTCAGTAAGTTAACTGGAAACAAGATATGCTATAGAAAATCTTTGTACCAATAGAACAGCATTCACATTAGAGGGTAGGACTACAAACAGATAAATTAATCCAGCCTTTTAAGTAAAGAACCCATAAGGTCCTCAGCATCTCCACTTGGACTGGAAATATGAAAAAAAAATCAATAAGAACTAAGCAGAGCTTTTGTGATTTTCAAAATTTTCATGTGAATAGAAAGGCACCAGTCATAGTTTATAGGCTACAAGCATTTCCATCTCCGCAGTTCCACCATAAAACAGAGCCTAGAAGTTTACCTAAAAGACATGAGTTTGACTGTCTAAACATGGTAACTCCTGTAGTCTTCTCCTGTCTTCCATGTTTCGTGTTTAGCTGTCCTCCCTTTCACTGGCTTATCAGCTGTCAGCACCAAAAGGTTATTTCATCATTTCTCAGCTTTTCTGAAAGGAACAACCATGAAAGAGGGACACGCTAGAAACACCATTAACCAGGATTCAGCAGGGGCATTTAAAGAAAACTTTCAACTGCTTTCACGTCTATATTCCAACTTACAGAAATAGCTGAAAGATTTAGCTTTTTATTTACAGCTTTGAAAATCTAGGTATAGAGATAGTGAAATTAACTACAAATATGCATAAATAGCACCACTAATGTCATGAATTCTGCTAGTAGGGCCTGTTGCCCAGACTACATATAAGGAAGACATTTATCACAATGACGGTGATAAGACACAGGAATGGGTTGCCCAGATTGGTGGTAGAAGCTCCATCCCTGGAAACAGGGTCAGCTTGATGGGGCTCTAAGCAGTCTGATCTAGTTAAAGATGTTCCTGCTCACTGCATGGGGAGTTGGACTAGACGACCTTTAAAGGTCCCTTCCAACTCAGACTATTCTATGATTCTGTAATTTCATATTCCTTAATATTTTTGTATTACACTCAGATTCAGTTCACATTACCTGGCACCTCATTATGCAACTTCCTCGTTAGACTCAGAGCTGCAGTTTCCCTATCACCACAGTCATGCTGTGAATCTGCCAAAATTCCAACATCCCTCGTGTAGCCTGAGCACCTTTACTTTCATTTGCACCTGTTGCTGCTTCCTTCGACATCTACAACCTTGATATGGCAAATCCAACTCAAAAAAACACAAAAAACCCAAAGGTAAGCATTTACTTTAGTATTCCACTGGGAAGAATCTTTTTTTTAATCTCATTAAACTCAGCTTAAGAAAGAAACACAAGCCTGAAGGAAATTCTTGGAGAAAGTACAGTTGCCCAGAATAGCATTTCCTGTGAAAATTATCTACAGAAACTGCTGCCTTTTCCCATGCCAGTACAGTCAAAAGCTTCAAAACTACCAAATATTTACTTACTGAGGGGGGAAAAAATAAAATAAAATGAAAACAAACCTCCCAGGTTTTAATCATCACATACGCCAAAAATCTCTGAGAAATGTTTAAATCATTCAGCATTAAAAGAAAATATATTAGAAAAGAGAGGGGTACTGGACGATTCTTTTCTACCCTGCGTAAGAGGCATAAGTGTTAATTAAACCATTAGGACAGGCTCACTGTATACATACAAACATTAAAAAAAATAGACAGACATTCAGAGAGGCCTTTCAGCAGTGAAGTGCTGGCAGTTCACTTCCCGTCTCCCACTGCAATACCAGTACCAGTGACAGCAGGTTCTCCAGTGTGGCACAGAAGGGCTGACCTACTAATGTCCCTTGAGAAATGCAACCCTCCTGGTACAAAACCACGTGGTACAGAAGCGTAAATTCTCAGCAATCTAAAGGATTATATGCAAAAAAAAAAATATCCCCAGAGAAAAACCATGCTGATATCTAATGCATTAGGCAAAACAAGAGGAAAAACATTTACTTCTGTCACACTGAGAAACCTAGCAGTAGAATGTGCCTCAGAAGAAATGCGAAGGGGTAGACACACATATGTACCCCACACATAGACATGTGCAGAAGGACTGAAAGAAAATAAAGCAGTACTAGGGACAGCCTCTGCCTCCATCTCCAGTTGAAGGAAGAAGTGGCAGAGGAGAGCAGCCCCCCTCCAGCAGCACTTGCAATAGAGCAGGAGGTAGAAGACTCCCCGACTAAAGAAGTCACGAGGCTTTACCTTTCCATAGCCATGGCAGCTTTGTAGGAAGGTCTGAACGGCTGCTTAGTTGCACAGTAACTCTAACATCTGCAAGCAAAGTTATGTTTTCAAGAGTTGTATAAAAAACACATCCAAGCATATCAATACAGAGTGCAGCCCTTCAACACCAGCACTTGGGGAAAAAAAAAAACATACTTGTTCCTACAAGCTCAGAAATCAAAGTTATGTTACTCCTGGGTGGAACAAAAGCAAACTAAAGACTAGAAAAGCTGAAACAGAAACTTGGAGCATCAGAGATTTATGAATAAGTTCCCAGAATGAGCCAAGAACAAAAAACAGCCAGAAATAAGAAAGACTGCTTGCAAGACCTCTACAGCTCACAAGCACTACAGAGGATCTGGGAAGGTAATGGCAACTAATAGGAAGTGGAAGAAGTGAGTTTGAGGAACTAGAGCTGAACAAAAGGTACCTCTTCTAGCCCTCAGTAGCAAGGGGAAATGTTTAGGGGTCTTCATTCACAATTTCAGCAATATTTTGGTTTTCAATCCTGCCATTTACTTGTACAGTAAAGGTAGTTTATATTTAAACTTCTTCAGTGTATTTTAAATAGGAAGTCTTGTACACATCTCTGTTAATTTATTTAAAATGGAGCGAAAAGAGAAAGTAGTGCTCCTTTTGTGCAGTTTTTAAGCAAAAATAAAAGAAAACTCTACTTATTATATATACATAAAAATAAACGTTTTAGTAAACATATAAGATACTGTGATCCATAACAACCACATCTGCTTAACCTCTAAGGGTCAAGGTCGTGTCATTTATATCAAGATAAAAAAGTCTAATTATGGTATCTGCAGCTGTATGGACAAAGGTTGGTTATTAGGAAAGAACTATTATAAACCAAACACAATTATATTATACAGAGACCATTAGATATTTTATGAGATTTTAATCTTTGAGCTGGTATCATTCTGCAAGTTAATCATCTGGAGAATAGAAAATCTGCTAGGAACGCAATTAAATGTACTAGTTCTATTAAAATTGAGCTGATACAGTTAATTGTAGTCCTAAAATAGCTATTTCCCCACACCTTCACTAAGCTTTTTTTTTTTTTCATCTACTGAGTAAGATTCTATTTAAGGAGCACTTTTCACTTAAACTCTCTAATAAGATCTGCGAATACTTTTGTTCTGTTACCCCACACAAGTTGCACCGCAGTTTGCTGTTCGACCTTGGATTCCCAAATCACACCGAGACATCCAGCAAGGTCTTTTGTTTCAGTTCCTGTTAGTCCAGAGTATCTGCATTGCTGAAGCGTTTGGGAAGAATATCAACAATATAGCCTTGCAGCACGCTAAAGCAGTTATAAAATAAAATTAAATCCCCGGCCAACGGCAAGATGCACGTCAGACAGTCATTTTAAGCATCAGCACTTCTGGAACACAGATGATTTCCATACAACTGTTTTAATGAATCCATACATGTTCCAAGCACCTGAGAGATGTTTGCAGCATGGCTAACAAATTCGGAATACAGGCCATTCCTGCCTTTTCTCTTCTGAGAACAAAAAGGTAGCCTAAGAGCAGGTCGACTTAGCGATAGCTGATCCATAATTCATTCCCACGAAGCAGACAGTTTATTGGGGCATTTCCAATTGCTCCGCATGGGAGGGGGAAGGAAGAAACGTCCATTCTCCGGGGAGCGCCCACCCGCCCGCCGGGCCGGGCTGACACCGGCGCATCCCGGTGCGCGGATGCC
>NW_009730844.1:0-224 GCF_000703405.1 Apaloderma vittatum
AGAAAAAGAAAAAGAAAAAGAAAAAAGAAAGTAGGTTCCCAGCTACCTGTTTTTTTCCCCCAGAATGGTTCTGAGTTGCTGCCAGAAGGAAACAGAGTGGATGTGAGCCTTGTACTCCAACTGTCCAAAACGCGGAACTGCCACTGATTTCTAGCTCTTCTTGTCTCGCCAAAATTAAATCTGCAGAAGCAGCTGGCTGTCACTCATGCAGACAACAACCTGTC
>NW_009730844.1:239-576 GCF_000703405.1 Apaloderma vittatum
CTGCTGTGCTGAGATCCGGAGCCACAACCCCCTCACGTGAAGCAGAAATGGCGTAAAAAATTATCATGTGAAATCCTGAAGGATGTTGTACGTGGCAAAAAGTTCCCCAAACAACTGGGTAATGACAGTCCAACCCGCTGAGTGAGCTATCAAGGCAGGTTCGGTGTGCCTTTCTCCGTCCTTTAAAGGTTATAAAATGGCATGCTTATTTTGTAGCACTGTTTGAAAGAGCACCTGTGTGCTACCGCATGCAAGGTACTTATGAATGGGAGGTAGGAGATGAAAACACTGTGAATCTGTATTAAATATAGTAAAGAAATAAAAAAATATATATTAT
>NW_009730845.1:0-2157 GCF_000703405.1 Apaloderma vittatum
AATTGCTCACCACCTGCTGACTGATGCCCAGTCAATCCCTGAGTTGCAGTGTCCCCAGCCAACTCTCCCCAGTTTATTTACGGGGCATAACATCATATGGTATGATAAATCCCGTTGTCTTGTTTGGGTCAGCTGTCCTGGCTATGTCCCCACACAGCTCCTTGTGCCTCCCAGCCTCCTCTGGCAGGGCAGTGTGAGAAGCTGAAGAGTCCTTGACCACTGCTTAGCAACAACTAAAATGTCAGTGTGTTTTATCAACATTATTCTCACCCTAAATCCAAAATACAGTAATATACTGGTTACTAGAAAGAAAATTAACCTTATTCCAGATGAAACTAGGACAGTGCCACATTATACCATTTTACATACGCTGGCTTAGATATAGGCACCCCAAAGAACATTTTCATGATGATGTCCACCACTATTACTCGGTTAATTATAAAGATAAAATGGAGGTATGAAGATGCTACCTTGGGGTCCTGCAATGTCAGCAAGAAGTATTTTTGCAGTTCAATTGTTAAGGGAAATGTGCACTGCGGTTTTGCATTTCCTAGCTTTATTTTCCCAGAACATAGCTTTTCAAAAAGCTTTCATCTTCTATTATTTCTAAATATTACCTTGTACCTTGTCTAAATACTGATCCTAAATTAACTGTTGTTAAGATTTTCAGTCTATCCATTCTACTTCTGTTATTATGCAAGCATAAAACTATGAGCCAATTTAATTTGTCTTCGAACTCTTTTTTTCGTATGTTTTCAGCTTTGTAGGAATGCAAAACCAGTTTGAAATATCTTAAAAATGAGATCATTCCTATTGGGGGATGGCCAGGGACCTTTCTTCTGTCTCCTGAGGTCAGCTAGACCTTCATGAGGCTCTCAGTGTAAAAGCACGCTGCCTGGGCATCACATGAGCTCTCTGAAAGAGCCGCACACCTTCCTTGGACGATAACTGCTTGTGAATAATGGATTTCTGCAGCAAGGCATGCTGATGATCTATTATTCAAATGACAGCTATACCCAAAAAAGAAAACACCACACTTGGATTCAATATAATCACAGGATAGCAATCAACCTCTGAACACACGGGTGGCTGCTTCCCTGACACTACATATCTGATAGGAGAATGCCAGGCTTGCAACCCTTAATTAGTATCTAATAAACTAGAAAGGCGTAATTTACACTTCTCATTTACCTCCAGGAGAGAGACTTATTCTTCTTGCAGCCTCTGTGCTTTTCCAGGCTTTAGGCCTTCCTGTTTTCCCTCTGCTCTCAGCCTTGGTGGAGAGAAAATACAATGGCATCTTTAAGCTGAGCTAGACAGTTCATTTATTATGATTGGTGGCACTATTCTTGCAGCTAGCTAGCAAAGGCAAAATCACATGTCTTTTTTACATATAACACTCAGCCAAATGAATTCAGGAGCTGTATTTCAGTGAAACGTGTAATGCAGTGAAGGCAGTATCCTCCGATGGCACAGATGCAGAGTCCTCCCCACCGAAGTGAGTCTCCATATGGCTGCATTTAACTTGATGAGAGCACCATCTTCAGAGATACTTTATGTAATTATTTCAAATTGCTACATCTATCCAGAAAAATCCAGCCCCATTGCTATGGGGTAGATTATATCCTAGTTGTTAGGTAAAGACTGAGGACTTGGGACTTCCAGTCTGATGCTGGCTGTGCCAGTTGCCCTTTCTATAGTTTCAGCAGATCTGGCAACATGTAGGTCTCCTCTCTTTAAAATAGAGATTGTACATACAAAAGGGGACCATGTATACATATACGTCTCTACAGTCCCTCATGAGTGTCAGGAAACTCAGTAATTTCCATTTGTTGTTCAAAGGCAGTACCTGGAATGATAAAGACCTAGAAATTCCCAGTTAAAGCCTTAGTTGACTTCAGCAGGGCCAAGGTTTCATCCAGATGTTCTTCATCTTCGTCAGTGGCATGGACAATGGCATCAAGTGTATCCTCAGCAAGTTTAGTGATGACACCAAGCTGTGTGGGGCAGTCAATACATTGGAGGGTAGAGATGCCATCCAGAGGGACCTCGACAGGCTGGAGAGGTGGGCCCAGGCCAGTTTCTTGAAGTTTAACAAGACCAAGTGCAAGGTCCTCCAACTCAAACCCAAGCACCAATATAGGCTGGGCAGTGACT
>NW_009730846.1:0-14437 GCF_000703405.1 Apaloderma vittatum
TATATAAAGCACTTATCACTATATTGATAAAGAGCACACTGGATTTTAATCAACTTCCCATTACCACATGGACACACAAAATGAGAATACAGATCAATACTGCAAACTAACACTCTATCTATTAACTTTAAGAGCAGTAACTTCCTTAAGCCATAATCAGACCAGGTAGAGGAGAGAGTAAGAGATGAGGAAGAAGAATAAGGCTACAAAATGTAGCAGAAGAGATGACTGCATGTTTTTAAAATGACAGCAAGGAAGAAAAAATTGGGAGAGCATGCCTGTTATGCACAGACACACAGCGTACAACTCCTACAATCATTGATACAAGTTCATACAAATCAGCAAAGAAAAATTAGGTACATAAATCACCTAAGTGCAAGGTCCTGCACATGGGTAGAGGGAATCTCAAGCACAAATATAAGCTGGGTGATGAGTGGATGGAGAGCAGCCATGAAGAGGAGGACTTGGGGATATCGGTGGATAAAAAACTGAATATGAGCCAGCAATGTGCACTCACAACCCAGAAAGCCTGGGCTGAATCAAAAGATTCCAGTGGCCAGTAGGTGATTCTGCACTTTGCCTCTGCTCTTGTGAGACCCCAGCTGCAGTGCCGTGTTCAGCTCTGGAGCTTGCAACATAAAAAGGACATCGACCTGCTGGAGTGGGTGCAGAGGAGGGCCGCGGAGATCATCAGGGACTGGAGCACCTCCTCTGCGAGGACACGCTGAGAGAGCTGGGGTTGTTCAGCCTGGAGAAGAGAAGGCTCTGGGGAGAGCTTACAGTGGCCTTCCAGTACCTGAAGGGGGCCTACAAGAAAGCTGGGGAGGGATTGTTTACAAGGGCGTGTAGCAATAGGACAAGGGGCAGTGGTTTAAACTACAGCAGAGCAGATTTAGATTAGACATTAGGAAGAAGTTCTTTACTCTGAGGACGGCGAGGCACTGGAACAGGTTGCCCACAGAGGTTGTGGATTCCACCTCCCCCAGCTCCCTGGAAGTGTTCAAGGCCAGGCTGGATGGGGCTTTGAGCATCCTGGTCTAGTAGGAAGTGTCCCTGCCCACGGCAAGGGAGTGGAACCAGATCATCTTTAAGGTCCCTTCCAACCCAAACCATTGATTCTATCATCTTCAACGCTTTTTAAATTGAGGTTTTGGGAGGTTTATTTTAAATTGTTACTAAGCGTTCTGTGAATAATAAAGCCTGGCAAAAAACTACAGCCCTAAGACTGGGATTTGTCCAAGACTGTTTTATGCATCCATCTACTACTGTGGTTTTTGATGCTTAATATTTTGGTTTTATATTTTTACTCAGTAATTTTCATGTTACTTTGCTGATCTTTCCGATTCAACTTGGTGACTGTCATCTAGTTCTAACACCATACTAGTTAGCAAAAAGAGCATATGGCTAACAATTTAAACACAGTTCATTCACTACATTATGCACAAAGACTTAACAGTACCAAATTACGACAAATTCAGTAATTGGGAAAATGGCATTCACTGCAGTAATTATCAGAATCATAAAGGATGCTTCATCACTCCAAGTCTTGTGTGGGGGAGGGCAGCTGGACTGCTGGTAACCTGGCATTGGTTGAAGACATAGACCTTGACAAATTCCCAGTGTACCCTTAAGATGGGAAGTTGTGTGTACTGAGTTTGGACACGTTTGCGGAACTTTCTCCCTCAAGATCCGGGGGGATGAGCCCAGCCAGAAGCTGCTAATTGTTACCCAATTAGAATGTGAAAAACAAGTGTTTGACCTATAAGCAAAGGCCACGCTCCTTCTTCTAGTACCTTCGATTATGTATAAAAGGCATACCCTTTCTGTAATAAAGGAGCCATTTTTGAGCCATTCTAATACCATTCAGTTGTGTCGTGTCCGTCTCTACAACGACAGTCTTGGATCACTCTGTTTCCTATGTTTTTGTCTAGCTCTGTTTGGTCTTCCATGTGGAAAATGTGATACAGCACCATAATAAACATGTATGGAGAGGAAAAAAAGGGAATTGTTTCAATCTGTCTGTAACAATTTTATATAAACAATAATACTATGTATGTCACACAGAACTCCAATGGATGGATAACTGTATTCTGACAAACCTGTTCCAAATTTACTGAAGGGATGATTGGGGTTTCCAGTAGCCTTCTCCAATTGAAACAACCTCCAGGCATCATTCATCAGATTCTTCTCATGCTCAGAATCAACAGCATTCACTTCCCTGTCTTTGCAGCTTTCATCAAACAAAGGACACAGGAAAAACTGGGCAAATCTAAACAGAAAAATTTTAATTGAAGTCAAGAGTACTATACATAAAAAGTAACAGAGAAGTGTGAAACCTGAAAACAGATGAATTTATTATTTTTCTAATGTAGACCTTCTAAATTCTGTAACAGTTTTGACACTGATTCACTATCTGATTGTATAATCAAGCACAGTATTTGATCATACAATCGGAGTACTTGCACAATGCCTAAGTTCCTGATCACACTCTGTGTCCATTTAAAAAACTGTTCAGTGTAAACACCACCCCAGAACTTCAAAATTCTGCCTCAGTGATGATCTTTCCTAGCTGAAAAAATCTGAGCAAAACTTTTTGACTGAAAAATATCTGCTATCAGTTTTAACAAAAGACAGTGCTCTCCCTCCCCCTTCTTTAATTCCACAATGATAAAACTATCAAACCCCCCACATTTTTTTTACACAATTTCAAATAGCACCTATAAAACAGCAGCAACAAAAAAATATATATGAAAATGTGTTTACCTGTCTAGTGCACCTTCTAGATGTTCATGTGACACATCAAAATAATAGTTGGTATGTTCTCCACTCGTGAAAGCATTTGAGCTCCCAGCATGCTCACTAAGAAACTGGCTATATTCATTCTCTTTTGGATATTTCTTGGTTCCCAGGAACAACATATGCTCACAAAAATGACTAAGTCCAGCAATGTTGGGGGGATCAGACAAGGATCCTGCAGGAGGAAAAATTTCATGCAACTGTTCATAAAAAGTAATATTAAAATGTTAAGTCTTTAAAGTACTTTATATTACAGTATGTCGCCTCAGGCAATTATATCAATTCTGTAGATGTAAGCAGACACTTGTGCAGCTATAGTCAACTAAATGCGATCTTAAAAAAACAAAAATAATTTAGAATGAGTAACTGAACTAATTAGTGTCTCAAATTACCTCTCCAGATCAGCCTGCATTGCCTTATAGAGACAATTTTTCAATTGAAGTCCATGACTCACAATCTGTAAAGAGCTGGCAGATCACAGTGTTCCAATTTCTATACCTTGACTTTAATAACTGCACTGTCTTATAAGGCAGCAATTGCCAACCACAATTAAGGAGGTATTTATTTTGTGGTTTATAGGATGAGTGATAACCTGTAATTGCCTGAACACAAGCAGCTATTGACAACCAGCTACTAGGTGTGGAGGCAGACGGATTAAAAGACAATAATGATGTGCAAGAACGGAAGCCAGAAATGTGGAAGTTTGAGTCTCGAATTTCTGCTTTGGAGTGTGCAACGATGTGTAATGGAAGAGTAGAGATGAAGGCAACAGATGCACCTTCTCCAGTACACGTGCAGGAACGGGATACTGCAGTTGGCTGTTACTGTAACAGCACAGATCTCAGGAAGCATTTCCTCACCGAGAAGGTGCTCAGGCACTGGGATGCACTGCCCACGGAAGTGGTGTCACCGTCCCTGGAGGTGTTTAAGGAGAGGCTGGATGTGGCACTTAGTGCCATGGTCTGGCTGATGTGGTGGTGTTGGGACATTGGCTGGCCTGGATCATTTTGGAGGACTTTTCCAGCCTCAACAACTCTGTGTGATTTTGTGTGTGATTCTGTGTACCTAACGAAACCACACTAGGTATCCTCTGAACTAGCCAATTATTTGTGAAAGCCATCTCCATCATAAAAGGCCAGAAGTTTTCAAAGTTACTCCTACTACTTCTGTCCTAATATCAACAGCAGCAAGAGCTCCCAACTACAAACATGGCAAGAGGATGCTTAGGTAATGAGTAAGGATGTTTATGTAATGT
This sequence comes from Apaloderma vittatum, assembly GCF_000703405.1. Lineage (NCBI taxonomy): Eukaryota > Metazoa > Chordata > Aves > Trogoniformes > Trogonidae > Apaloderma > Apaloderma vittatum. The sequence continues at coordinate 4,052 of NW_009730846.1, forward strand.
GTGTGTGCATCATACTTTCCAAGCAACTGAGAAACTACACAAGCTTGAGAAATACCTCAGATATAAGAAAAGGCTTCCACTATTCCAAAGGGTCAAAGTAACTGCCTTCCCCTTCTATTTCCAGTATTTCTGTTCGCACACGCATCACTGGAGTTAGGGAGTGCCTCTCCAACTCCTCTAGCACTACAGCATTTTCTCAACTCTACACATCAACAACTTAACACGAAGAAAAAAAAAAAAAGTCTGACATGACAGATGGAGCTGTCTGAAATAATTGCACTCACACCCGCCCCTTTTCTGCTTACAAAAGATCTTTCATAACATGAAACTTAATGGTTAAAAGAAGTCAGTCTACTGACCGAGCTATACTTGAGCAGACACAGAGTACAATACGACAATTTAATTAGCTCTAATAATTTTCAACTTTATGTATCAAAGAACTAAGCAAACTCTAAACTACAATAAAAGGCTAAGTTGCCAACTGGATACCACTCCTGTTCAGTTTATTTGCACTTAAGATACCAGAACTTAAAGTATTTTTACTAATGGCATAATGAACACAACATGAATTAAATACCTATGTGCACATCAAGTGCTGCTGAAGACTTATCTGTGGTAGGGTCACTAATGAGAAGAGCTTTAATTCCATTTGCCAATTCCAATCCACGATATTCGCGTTTATCCTCAGGTGATTTAATAATTTCATTTGTTATTCTCTTAATAGCTGGATTGTTCATTTTGTTGTTTGTCTCTTTCTGAAACCTTAAAGAAAACAGAAAAGAAAATTTATTTTTATTTAAGCCTGGATAACATTTTAATATTATGTTAAAGAATACTAGGTGACACTGACAACAAGAAATTCAGTTCTGCACAAAACCCATAGCGCTGGCCTAAAATTACAGTTCAGATCCTAAGACACATTGATGTTAAAAAAAAAAACAAACCACAAAACAACACCACAAACAAACAAAACAAACAAATATACCCAAATACCAAGCATCATGATAAAACTGTAGATCATGTAATTGAACATTTTAAGTTTCATACTAACAGTAGTTAAAAAAATAACTTTGTGAAGAAATATCATCCCCGTAGCAATGTACGCTCTGTTTTATTTTTATCATAACTGAATATCTCAAGTGTACTTTTGAGACTTCAGGAAAGTATTTTATGTGTCTGAACTGGCAGTTACGCTATGAATGTAACTTTGTGATTGTCAGATAAACAAAGTTTTGCTAATAAACCACTGGATTTGTATACTCAAGTAAGAAAGAGTGACACCATTTACAATATTATCATAAAAACCAAAGGCACTGCAGAACTGTAATGATAAACAGGAACACACATGTTTAAATTTCTATTACTTTAACAGACATGCTACGAGACATTCTTCTTTAATGGCATGTTTTTTAAATGCTAAGAAACTAAGTGTGATCTGAAGTTATAAACCCTGGTTATTCATTTTTTTAAAATGCGAAGTGAAAAGGTAAGACATTAGACTTGGACATTTAGGGAAGCAGAGTGGAACCCCTTGGCTGCATGTTAAAAAAAAACACCACACAAAAAACACTGGCACATACACAAAAAAAAAACCACCACAAAACCCCCAGCCAAACAAACCACACTCCAGAAATGGGAAATCAGGGAGCTATGCTCTGAGTCAGTCATAAGGTGTATTCCTGTACCTACCAGCAACTGAACTCTAACTCTGTTTTACAAGAAGGGTTTTAGAACAGGGCCTGTTTTAAGTATATAGTACCAACCAAACTCAATCTTTTCCTGAGGTAAAATGTTGCTTGCCATACTGCCAAGTAACTTACCATACGAGCCTCACTAGTCATTGCTGAACTAATTTCACTTACAAAGAAAATGAGATCTGAGCCCATCTAATTCCCCACCACAACGTATACACATAAGCATGAGGAACGCTATACAGTCCTGTCAGTAGCGTGCAGGTAACAAGGAGTTTCACAGTATTTACTTTTCCATTTTCAGATTGTATGATTCAAGAAACTTCATCCAAGTTTTAAGACTACCTACAAGCTTTAAGGCCATATGGGATGTGGAACATGAAGGACTGTACAGTTCTCAACACGCTTATTGCTCCAGGTCTTCAGTCATGACTTTTTAACTCTCTAGCTAGCAAATCAACTGCATACTCAATTCGACAACAAAAAAAATTTCAGAAAAGAAAATCAAATTACGTTTTTTATTTACAGTTTGAAATTACAAATGAAAGAGAGACTCAGCCAATAAAATCTCCTTCCTAAAATACTGTATGATTCTCAAAATGGGAAGCAGTTTTGCAAGATACTGTCCCTCTGGATTATCTCCTTCCCATTTATTCATCTGTTTCTATTGTACAAAAACAACAGCCAACTTGAAGCCAGCAGACGCAGAGTCATCAGTGTTGGTGTTATATATTGTAATATGGCTGATGAAGAGCTCATTATTAACACATGTTAAGGACAGAAGGTTTATAAACAGTAAGCCTATAGCAGAATCAGTGGAGAACAGTGTTTCACAAATAGAAGATTAAGATTTTACCTGTATCATAGTGATAGTTTGTGTAAGACTGGATTTATGCTTGAGGAAGGACATACATATGTAAACCAGAGAAAGTATTATTGTAAAACAAAAAAACAAACAAAAAACAGTAAAGGAAGCATTAGAGCTTTCAGTACTTTGAAAGAAATAACTAGTTTATTTTAGAACTTGTAAATAGACTTAAGTTATAACACATCTTTATATGAAAGAAAGCAAAATTACAAACAGGAATTATAATTCAATTTAAAAAAACATAGAGGCATTGAGTACAGAAAGCATCAATGAATATCCAGAATCTGAATGTCTCCAAGAACCTTAAACAATATGAAGTAACTTTTTTAAATGTCCAGCTTAATGCACTTTAGAAGGAAACACTACCACTAGTAAAACATGGTTCTCGCACCATGAATCACTTTTTTTTAAAATGTGCAGTCATACATAATCACTAAACAGTAAGCAAAACGCTGAATTAAATTTGGATGTCTACATTCTCATTTAAACCTGTCATTTAACCACTAATTTAGTTCTGTACTCAGGCTAATCCTGCTTGGAATACCTATGGGCTTCCTTCCTCTGAAAAAATAGAGGTACCGTTCAAAACCAAAGAATATCCAAGTATGGTAACACCTCTGCTTCTCTGCATCAACAGCACTGATACAGTCCATGCTTATGATTTATAAAATGCCTCCTTGTTTGAAGTTCGGAGTTCTAAATAGAAATACTCTACTAAACTTAGTGTGTCAAATTTATGAAGTAGGAATAGATACTACTTTTCAAAGATGAAAATCGCCAACTAAACTGTTCTTACTTGTATTTCACTTCCACACAACCCTACGGGATTGACAAATCTAAGTATGTAGGAAAGCAAGGAGGTCTCTGAATCTTCTAATTTCCTTAGAATACCTATCGCTTGGTTTTCAGCTAAAATATTCCATCTCATTAAGATACTAGTTGCTTTTCACAGAATGCTTATATATTACAAAGTTCTCAAGTTTGGGGTTTTTTTATGTTATACAACTTCCTTGTCATCTGATATCTCCTTGTTATTTCTACATCACATCATTAAGTCACATAACTTTACTGTTTGTTCGGGTGACTCATCTTTCCAATGTGATTCATCAAATTACGCAGCTTCTGTAAAATCATATGAGATTTCAATTGATGTCTTGTGAAGCCGTACACCTCCACTTCATTTTATTATCATTCCCTACTTCTGCCTCCTTCATAAGCTACCTTCAACTTGGTAGTCAAACTTCAGTACAGGAAAAGCCTTCAATTTTCAGAAGGTCAAAATCAGTAATTAAACACTCAAACCAAGGACTTAAACTTGTATCTCTATTGTTATTTCAATGGGTATTGTGAATACAACTTTCTCTTCAACTTCAAATGGGTTTGCATGATTGACCCACAATTATTTCCCTGCAAACTAAATTGTAGTACCAGGCAACTCATATAAAAGCAATAGCAGACCAACTATGCAACATTCCTAGAAGGTAATGCATCAAAAGAACAGATCAATACCTTCCTGCTTAAGTATGACTCCTTCTGGTGCTATGTTACTACAATAACTAGAAAAGAAAATTTCACTTTAAAGAGTTTTTATACAATGACTTCTTAAGGAGTAAACTGTAAGACATAATATTAAATGTTTCCTCATGATTGCTTTTCTGTGCAACTTTAAAGTTCTCAAAGTGCAAGTGCTTTAGAGCAATACTGTTCACACAAGAATCCTAAACCACTACAAAAGAACTATTTTGACCATAGGAAAAAAAAAAGGCAATTGAAACAATTTCTCCTAATTTTCTGAGAAGTAGCTTAATTCCTATGCTGTCCTGAATTACATGTGCTATACCCACTTGCTCTGCTGTCACTAACGAGCACTGGATTCTGACGGTCAGTAGCAAAGAAATTCAGCCACAAACTAGATGTTATGTTCATTAAACAACCAATATCCTAACAAAAAAATCATTATAAGAAATATTGTCATACTATTTCCACAAAACAGAAACAACAGAAAAAGATCCAATAAAGACAGCAGGAAAAAATACAAAGCGTTACTGTGGCACTGGGAATTCTTCCATTGCCTTAAAAATTACAGGTGACAAAAGCTAGAAAGAAAGAATGGGGATGTTTCAGCTGAGAGCAGTTTCCCTATTCAATGACTAGGAATTATTAAGCATTATTCCTAATAATGAAAACATTATTCCTAATAATAAATTTTTATTTTTTATGACAAAAGTATAAGTTAAAACAGATGGTAAATTTTAAACTACAGAACTTTGAAGTAGAATTCTATTCTTTGAGGCCCCATTTTTGCAATGATTTCCAGGCAGGCAGTCCCTTGGAACCAGTGAGGCTCTCTGGGGATGCCAAGTTCCACCTGCAAACAGAGGATTACAGAGTGCGATTAAGCGATACATGATTCTGCCTAACTGTTTTAATATTTCAAAGTTATTTTAGTAAATTTACTTTAATTAAATATTAGCCAGTTTAGTCAAATCTAAATTCAATGTTTGAACAATTAACGGACCATATTTGAAAACCAATTAACAGAAACCCCTGAGGGTTGCTTCAACGCAAGAATGTAACTAGCTAATAAAAATATGACCCCTAAAGCACAAACTCCGAAGAGCTTTTCAGGATTTTTTTGCCATGACAGGCTGCACATATTTAAATCAAATGCTAGTACAGGAGTCTGAGCCAGATAAATGCCTATAAACACTCATCAGCTTTAAGTAACCAGAGGAATGGCACCAGTTACCAGCTTAGCAAATTTTGATGCTTGCTTTCAATTTATATCAGTTGCCTTAAAATTCGGAGTTTGCTTGAAGCTTTTATGCAACTCAACCCAAATTCCTTCTACACACATGACTGTGGGTGTTGCAACATCCTCACTTTAAGTTTACGTTTCTATATACCAGGATTTGAATTGCTCCTCATTTTCAACTCACCTTTCATCTGTCTTTTGAACACACTTGATATATCACGTGTCATACAACTGTTATTCAAGTTCTATGTCTTTGAAATGATACAAAGACCACAGTAACATTCAATCTCACCTTCTGCACCTGTTCCAAATTCTGTTTTATTTATGCCCATTTATTTTCTTTTTGATTCCAAAGTCAACTGGCTACTATTTACCAGAGTGAACTGAAATACTTATCGAGCCAAAACCTCTCTGCTCTGCCCTGCAAGGGAGCTACCATCAATAATGTGTTCTCTGTATTATTTACTAATCCACTTGGTTTACAGTTCTTAAGAACTTACACGAAGATTTCTTCAGCTGCCAGTGCCTGGAGTGAAAGAAGTGCTGCGTGCTTCGGCAGGAGGCCCAGTGCTGCAGAACTACCAGCCAGAGTTTTCTCACCTCTTACAGGGATGACAGCACTTAACCGAGTACTCTGGACAAGTCCATGAACTTTTTCAGCTGCAAGCTCACAGCTTTGCAACAACAAAATAAATGGTGATTCTTCCACAGGTCCTCAACCTCCTCTTTGTCTCCTGCAAATACCTCTCCTCAAAACAGCAGCAGAATCTGATAGCATTGTGACATCCTTGGGTATTTAATAGTGACGTTACTGGTAAGTCAATCAGCAGTCTACCTCCTCTCTTAACTTCTTGATTCACTTGTATGCTTAAAAATTATTATTTTTTAAACTAAACCGTAGGCAGTACAGTTTTTTTGTAAAATCAGACAAATTTTATTCTAAGTTCTGCTACCAAGAATGTAATTAAAAAAAAAAAAAAGGAGCAGAGAAAGAGTAATCTCAAAAAAAAACCCAACAAAACCCAACAAAACAAATGAAATCACCTCGGGTGACTGCAACCATAAAGGATACTTCAGGAGACTATCCCTAAGTCTTTCAGGTTACAGGTTCACCAGTAGAAAAACCTAGCAATCCTTCTTTTACGCATTTAGAGATTAAAACATTTCACATTATTCAACATCCACAAAGCATCAGTCTTCTGTGACTTTACTTGTCATGAGTAAGAGCTAGAGAAGGTATATGCTAGAGAATGTATAAGATCTCAACACATTCCTGATGCCGATCTAAATAAATCTGACTGCATACACAGGCAGACAGACTGCAGAAGTAGATAAACCGCTCAAAACGTTAACATGTTTTATCACTTTAAAACTCATCAAGAATTCAGCGTATTACTTCATACACAAAAGCTCCAACTACAAAGACCCACCATGATTTAATCAGCGCTACCAAGTTATTAAGAACAACTAATCATGCCAAATCAGGCAAGTTTGAGGATGATGAATATTTATAAGGTTTTGTTATGTAGTTCATTTTGAAGAAATTCTGTAGTCTCGCTACAATTAAAGCACTTTGAGAACCTCGATCTGCACCTTTTGCCAAGTCTGTAACCAACTCTGAAAATTCCCTCCTAATGATTGTGTTCTGGGCAAACACCCTCCCTGCTCTCAGTCCCAAGAGGATCCAGCTTCCACAGCTTCTAGATCACAGCAGTAAAACTTGGTCTGCCACAGTTTTCACTGCCAACCTGACAGTCAAAACACTGGTGTTACACCAGCGTACAGGAATTACCAGCAGCATTAATGAGACAATACCACGTGTGAACTTGGCAAAAACAAGAGCCCTGGTAGCTTCACATGCAACATTAGGGCCCAGCTGAGTAACTGGCCTGAGTAGTAAAATCATGTGTGTTTTCAATGGTCTTGTGTTGGTCAAACAGGATGGGACATACTATCAAGACACCATAAAGCTAATTTACTGCCCTAAAACTGCATTCCCTAACTTCATCATTCCATAGTTTTCAGAGTACTGGGTAAAAAAGTCAAACAAAAAGATGGGACGAAAAGTCTGGTTTCAGACACAGAAATAAAGAATAACAAGTTTTTAAAAATTTCTAAATCACTAGATAGGCTTACTTTTCCTATCTCTTCAAAAATTGTCCCAAAAAATTCACCAAAACATACCCCCTGGAGTAAAGAAGTTTTATCCAAGTTCACCAGAAACAGAAAACAATTGAAATTCATCATTCCCTAGCACTTCTTTGCTTCAAATTTTTACAGGACTGCTGAAAATTAGGCAAATTCCAAAACAGTTTCGAAGCCTATTTGAAATATTGCTTCTTTCTTAAATCTAAGTAAAATTATCCAGTTTAAATCTTTAGATGATATGATGATATAGGAACTTCAGAATGATTTCGCAAATTTGACATAGTATTTTGGCTTACATTGGTATTTTCACCAGCCTTGAACTGTGTGCTAAGAACAAGACTGGTAAGACTAGTTTCTGTGTTGCGTGACCAGCTGCTTAAAAGTGTATTTTACTCATTTTCTTCCAAAATGTATCCATTAATTGAACTAATTGCTTTATGCACTGAATACTTGCAAGCCAGTGGTTGTCATTCTCTCTTCTTCCCTCCCTGACAGTTTTCCTCCACCAGCCTACAGCTGCAGGGCTTGGTGCACAACCCCAGTGCAGCTGTGGTGTCTAGCGCGTGGCCCTGCACACACCAGGAAACATAGAACTGGATGCTACAGGAGAGACCTCTGTGTTTTATTCTAACTGTATTTTGATGTGTGTTTCATACATTTTATTTGCAAGTAGCACATCAGATTGCCCGAGACTCTTTGTAAAGCCAACTCACTTAACACTTTATGCTACCATCTGTCTCAAACCCTCAAAAAGAAAAACTTGTGAGGTCTGGATTATAAAAACAAGATGAGACTAAAACTTTAGTTATACTGCATAACAACAAGAAATACAGAGAAAGATGAGAAAACTGGCAAGAAAATCTGATCTAGCAACAAAACCAGAAAGAACTTTAGGATTCTGAATCATGAAAAGTACTGTAATCCCATGTTAAAAGCAACTGCTTATCTAACACCAGAGTTTCGACATATCCAACAGACCCACAACAACAAGCAGTTTACGAGAGTCAGCGGTGTGTTTTAACAAAGGAAGTCCTGGCTCTTTACCTATTGTGTAGTTCAGTTTTTATGATTTTGGACAATTCTGTTCTAGTTCTATTGTTAACTCTGTAAGTAAACTCTCAACTCTACAGCATTTTTTTCCATTTCAGCTGTTCAGGAAAGCTATAGTTCTGACTCGTTCTAAAAACAAGTTGCAGAAGGTCAGATCTAAATAGAAAGCTATAGTGAAGCAACTTTCAGACAAGCTCCATTCAAAATCACCTTATTACATACATACAGTACTACCTCATAAGCATACTTTATTAACTTATGGACATCACAAAAGCTGAGAACATAAAGATGCTCACTGACAGATCGTGTATACACAAATACATAACCACATTCAAAACTGATTAAATCAATTCCTCTACAGACATTTCTTATTACAAAGTTTGATTCCTATCTTGTGAAAATATCAATATATCAAAATCATGACAAAAGCATCAAATACAATACAAAATACCAACCCAGCGTGTGGTCTCTCAAATGGTCTGATAGTATTTTTAGTAAACTACTTCCACAATAGCCTGCAATGACCCCTGGCTGTAGTTAATACCTTCCAGTTCAATGAAACACTGGAAGTAATGAACTTTTTGTCCTTTCCTTTTCTTCTTCTGGACCTAAGAGGGTAGGGAACTACTTCTATATTCATGTGCAAAGTAAGTTATACCCTTGACATACTATGTCAAGCTCCCAAAGGTACCATTTCATCTAAGGGGTTAAGCCACAACCTTGCAAGTGACTGAAGACAGAAAGGAGAAAGGGAGCAAAAAAGCATGCAAATATGAACCCTTTTAGGGAATTCCCAGCTAGAATAGATAATTTCAATGCTGTATGTAAGATGAAAAGGAGGAGATAAGAAATTCTAACTGAGAAATAATCTTGCTACTTGATGTGAAGATGAAGGTTAAAAATTATAAGAGAAGAAAAAGTTAAGGCTGAAAAAACATGAAAGTATGAACAAAATTCAGAAATGGAAACAGGGAATACGTAATTGACAAAAGAAATACTTTTGACACGTTTGCCATCTTAAAAAATCATCACATGGAAGTACTATGCTTGCTCTCATTTCATTATTATTTATGTAAATCCTAATTCACAATTAAACAGATTATTAAATCATGGTTGTAAGCAGCCTGAAAACACAACAGGCCTACTCACATTTATAAAGTTAAGTCGAAATACTGCATATATTCACATGCTTAAAGAGGAGCAATCTAGCAGGAGGAACTGCAGCCTGAAAAAAGCCTTGGCTCCAAAGATACTTGTGGATCACCTCTGAAACACTGAAGCACACGTAGCAATTATGAACAATAACGGTGCATCTGCATTTTGACACACAAGCCCTGACAGCATGAGTCACCATCACTAACTTTTTTCCCCTGAAAGGTGCTACTTTCGGCGTCTCTTACTTTTGCAGTGTTAAATATAGGTTTTACCATTAAGATAACAGATACAGCATTAAAGGAAGAAGAACAATTTAGTCTCTTAAAAAAAATACCCTTGCTCCCTTCCTGGAGAAACTTTTTCGAGTTGTTACGCAGTTGAGTTTGCCCCTAAAATGATCCAGGCCGAGCCTCCTCTCACACCCCACAGAGACACGACCCACGCACCGCCAGCCCCAGACAGCTCGTCACAAACTCGAGGCTGCTCCCATCAACTCTGGGTAATTCCGACAGCGGTTTCTTTTTAAGTAACTCGAACTTTTTGTATATATATTTATGGTTTAGGAAGGCATGGCAAGTTACGTAGCATGAAAATTCCGAGTTTGTTTTGGTTTGGGTTGTCTGGTGGGGTTTATTTTTTGGCGGAGGAGGGTGGACGGGACACAACAAAGCAAGCCCAATGGCACTTAAAAAGCTGTTCCGGCTGATGACCGAGCCTGC
>NW_009730847.1:0-18402 GCF_000703405.1 Apaloderma vittatum
TGAATAAATAAAAAAATATGTATGTATGGTTTTTATAAATGGCAACTAACAGAGCTCAGCAGGAGCCACCACCTTGCACCAGAGAGCTCCGGGCCAGCAGCAGCCTGCCCAGGTAGCAGTGCTGCCTCTAACAGAGTGCAAACTACTCGTATTGGGTCTTTATTAACTCACACCCTTGCTTTAAAATGCCTGGAAGCCCGGCAGAGGGCTTTTTCTGATTCAAAGCTACTGACACTAAGAAATTCTTGAATCGACAGTGTTGCTTAGTGGAAAAGCAAAAATATGACCCATTCAAAGCTTTTTTCTGCAGTTCCGTGTTCACAAGATGGGTAACTTTAAAAGTTTTGGCCAAGCGAGCTCCGAGAATTGTATTTGATTTCTTGGTACTGAATCTCAGCCCTGGCTCCCTACAAAACTTCAAAAGCTCCAAAGAAACAGCACTTGACTCTAAAAATGTTTGCTGTCTTACCACAGTGACTCACTTTTTTTTATTCCAGTAAATGGTCACAAACTTGCTTGGTTTTGCAGATGCTCTCTGGCTTCTCACGAGCATCGCTCTGCCCTTTTGCTTTGGCACCTCAAGGTTTTCTTGCAGCAAAGCACAGTGCCGTGTGCTCAGGAGGTAACAGCTAAATTTATCAGTGGTAACAGACTTGTGGTAACTGTGGGACCAAGGAAAATATTGTCCCTCCTCTGCTGTGAGGTTTGTCCACCTGGTTGCCTGCACTAGAATCTTTTAATTAAAAGCCAGGTACAGCTGCAGGATTAAAAACATGAGTCAGCAACTCCCCTCTGCCACCAGACAATGCACAGAGCAAGTGTGGGAGGCAGGGGGAAAAAACCTAAACCATTTTTAGTAGCCATTTTTCACTTTTTTTTTTTTTTTTAGCTGATGTGACCTCAGCTGCCCAAAACAGGAAAGTAATCAATGACAGCATCTCCAGCAACCGAAGCTGGGTCTCTCTAACATACATGCTAAAGCTTCAGTAGGGGACACCAAATGCAGGAGGTGAATTTCTTTGGCCAGTGTCAGGAGGAAATATAATTAGATGACTGGAATTGGCACTTTTGGACCTAAATTTGGTTAAACCATGAAAATTCCCAAGTGTGTGCTGAAATACTTAGCTCAATAGTTCTAAATTAGACAGATACTCAACTAATGCTAATATTTATATTAAAATCTTTAAGCTATCATTCATTTCTTTTTAGCTCTCCAGCTACGCAGCTTAATGAATGAGCTTTGTCCCAAATGTGTCTGCTTTCTCATCTGTTCTGTGCATTAATTCTCAAAAGGAGCTTCAGCAGAGGATTTCTTATCTATGCATTCATCAGTTCAAACTCCCCAGTGAGGTCATTTCCGAAGTTTTTAATAAAAAGAGACTTTTGATTCTCGGGGTCATGTTGCAAATTATATCTTCACTAATCTAGCAGAGGTCAAAAAAGAAGCTGGAGTCAAAGAGCATCTCTGACTCCTCAACACACGTGTGTCTCGCGGCTTTTAAAAATATACAGTCCTGCTGTTATAAATAGAGCATTCTTCTCTAAGGTCAAAAGCTTTTCAAGCCCAGGAAAACATCCCTTTATGTCTTTTTATAATTATTATATGTTTTTTCTCCTCAGAATAAGGGTGCACTAAACTGGGACAAGAGTTGCTCTCAGGGGCAGCGCTTCACCCCGGTTATTTTTATATTGTCAGGGGGTTAACTTGAACATCGGTGTTATTTCCCTTCTCAGACACTTCAGCAGCACGCTACCAGGAACAGCAGTTAGCTCTTTACTCAAGAAGAAAGACAAGAAAAGTCAAGAGAGGAGCTGAACAGTTTTCCACTGAGCCCTTTCCTAGGGCACAAACATGAAAAGGTGTCATGGTAGGGTAAATCCCACATTTCATGCTGTGATCAGGTGCTCGGACACGTAGGAAATGGCAATTGCCTCACACAGAGAAGGCTCTTCCACATCCCCCAGCACAAGCAGACTGACAAAGCAGGACACACAAAAGCAAAGAGCAGCTTAGATCATGGAAGAACACTCTTCAAGAGTGCTCTTATTCTCTCACAGCCCTGCTCAGTAAACACACATTTTAAGGCAAACTTATGCTCAACCCATCCTTCAAAGAACAAGAAGTTTCACCCATTTTAGCAGGACATTTCTCCAAGAGCTTTGCAGAATCAGGGCACCAGCTTGCAAGTTTGATCAAGTTTGACCACTCATTCTGGAACACGCAGCCCAAGAGAACTATAGTCCTACTGTAAGGCCGTGGTTGTTATCAATCTGCAAAAAATCAAACAAGCCAGCAGCAGCCCACCCTCACTAGGTGCTGCGCTGCTCACATGGGTCTGTCATAGGGTTTGGCCATTACGTTATCTGTGAGTTCAACCTAAAATAAGGGAACACAGATCAGTGATGCCATCTCCTTTTATCCTACTATCACTTTTGTGTCAGGCTAAGCTTGCTCATCACCGAGTGGTGGTGTTATCTTTGAAATAAGTGAAGAGCATGCAACAGGACACCATAGGGTCATAGGAGGACACTGTGATGACCCACTAGTTAACCTGGGGGTTAAAAATATCTTTTTTGGAATAGCACAGGGAAGGCTTAAAGGCTTTTAGGACCTCAGATTTTGAAGAGTTACTCTACAGTGTGATAACATCCATGCTTTCTCCAAGCTCTTCTATTGCTGTATTGATGCCAGGAGATTAAAAGGCTGTTGAGTGGTGCTGAGCCTCTCGAGGGGTCATAAACATCACGTGCAGTGCTGGAGTTATTTTCACTGGCTCAAACCGTCTCTGCTTTCTGATGAGCAGGCATGGGTCAAAGGAAGTTGTTGTGGTCATGGAAACACATCCGTCAGGTTTTATCTTTATTCTCCCTTCTCCAGGGCACCCTGGGGCTCCTGGCCAAGCTCAAAGCAACATCTCCTCCCAGTTGCACTGCCCACCATCACAACTGCTTTGGAACTGCAGTAGCAGTGCAAGGACTGTATTTGGAGAGCTGTTCTAGCAGAGCCCTTGGCAATATGCACCACGTGTAAATTTTACCAGTCCCAAGACCAGTGTTCATTATTCATAAACACAACCCCTCCTTTCACATGCTCAGACAGCTTCCCCCTGAAAGCACTCTCAGCTTTACACAACCCCAGAAGCTCAGCTGTTCCACAAATGTTAACACCCAAGGGCAATATGGATTTAACAACTTGTACATTCAGGCAAGTGCAGCACTGAGGTGCTTTTCCCTACCCTCCTCCTGCACCAGTTCTACCCTGGCCAGTCCCTCCAGTGTTAAGATAACCGAGCTGGCAAGAAGGATGTCTCCTAGGCTGAGAGACAGTCCCTGTACTGGAAGCAGCTGGATCCATCCCCACCGTTGCTTTTGCCAAGGGTCACCTCAGTGAAGTCTTTCCAAATTACATTCTTGCACTAAGCACAGCAGCAGTGGTAGGTACCACCATGCATGGGAGACAGATGAGGTGGCACCTGCCTGTCGAGAACCTCAGAGGCAAAAACCATGAACAGTCACCACAAACGGGTATGGGGGCAGGAGTGAAATAAGACATCCTTTAAGAGCAGGGCTCAAAAGGACCTGTAAGAGCAAAGCGAAAGCTGCTGCCAGAGCATCCCCACAAGCAGCTCAGTATATCCCATATGCCAAGTTTAAGTTCAAAAGCAGGGCAAGTCTCACCCTGGAGATAGTGGTGTCCATTCCCCACCAGCCACAAACTTTATTAGCTTGGCTGTTTCGAAGCCCTATTTGTCTTCTCTGCTGAGCACTGGCAGCACCTACGGCACTCTGCTCACAAGGATGGGTGGTACCACAGCAGAGGGTTGCATAAAATCTGTTTAGCAGTTAGTCTTTCCTGGAAACTTCACCTTGACATATCTAGAGTGTTTTCTCTACCAAAGACTTCCAAAATCTCACAGCCTCTCCATGGCATTTTATCTCAGTTGGCATTTTTATGAGTGAGGCAGTGGCGGAAAAAAAAAAAAAGTCAACCTTTTCCCCTCCTTCCTGAATAGTAAGTCCAACAGGAGATCAAAGCACACAGTAATTTAGCCCATGAAATAATAATAATTTGGCCCATGAGATAAGAAAAGCCAATGAGAACAATGTGCTGCTGACAGGGGAGTTGTGCCATGCCACAGTGGGGAGGAGGACCCAGGGGAGCCGAGAGCTATTCACTGGAGCTGAAGAGACCAGACAGAGCAGGGGAAGAGGGAGCTCTTGTTTGTTTTAAGAGAGTTCTTATTTTTCAGGAAGGATAATGGATTAAGCCATAAAACCAACAACATGAATATTTACAGAGGCAAACCCAGCAATCCCACACCCAAGAAAGCTTCTCACTAGCTTTAATTGGTACCTTTCCTTCCTTTAGGAAGCCCCTTGCCAACACATTGTTCTGCACAGTTGTGTGTGGTTCCCTTCTTCACTGCCCACTGGATGGACACCTGGCCTTGCATTTAGAGCTGCTTCACCTTTTCATACAAGTCCCCTTTCTGAATTTCCCTCATATAGGGTATGTGTATAGGTGAAAAAGCCTTTTAGAACCTTCAAAGAGGAAAACAGTGCAGACTGTGGAAGGTGGGGGGTCCAGGTTGATGATCCTTCCTCTGCTTCACCCTCCTCTTTGTTTAGGGAAACCTTGGTTCATTCCAGACCTGGAACAACTGGTCATCATCCAGAAAAGCAACAAAATGAGAACAGTTACATAAGCCTGAACCCCTCCCACCATCAAATAAAAAGAAAAATCAAATTGCAGGACAGCGTCAAAAGTAACTTTCCAGTTAGCCAAGACAACAGCCCAGTCCCTCCCTCCAGCAGAAGACACATATGCTCAAGTCCACGTGAACTTCTCATCTCTCAGAGGAGGGGAGGAAGCAACAGCTCCAGAGCTACCAGCCAAACCCAAGGGCTAATAGTTTAATAAATGACCTCTAATATGGCACAGGGAAAGCAAGCAGAGTTTTTCTTGGCCTGCTGTGGATCCCGAGAGATTTGCCACACCAGAAAAACCCCTTCACCTTCCTCCTGTAACCCCCACTACCATCACACCAAGCATATGGGGAACAGAGCAAGTGAACAGAAACGCTGGAATGACAACCCTTGGCCAAAGGATGATAATGAGATCAAGTGCTCCTCAGCACACATTCCTCATGGTTGCAGAAACAGCTGGGGCTTCCAGAAAGCCGAGTCTGCTCCGATAGCCACCCCATTTGGCCAAAACAAGTGTGGCCTGGTGTTCCAGTTCACTGTCACAAAGGCTCACTGGTGGGCTGAAAGATGCCAAAGAGCCAACACAACCCCATCACATGGTTTGAGGAGGAACCCAGCCCCACTTCTGTCACTCTGACAGAGGGTTGGAAGCAGAAACACCCAAATAAAACAAACTCCGGGTTTGGGTCAGACCTTATGATTTGGTTCAAGTCACCTCCTGTCCCTCACCACGCTACACCTCACCAGCAGCTACACCATGATCAGGGTTTGGGACCCGGCATCCGTCAGGGCCTCTGGTCTCACATTTGGCAGATGCAGCAACCAGCCCAAAGCTGAACCAGCCAGACTCATTCCAACCCTTTACTGAGGTTTGAAAACATCAAGCTAAATTTTCTTTTTGCTGCATTTTAACATATTTGCACATCTCTGCATTTTGTTGGCTTTGGCATACACCTGAAGCCATAATACCACAAGAGAAGCTCTCTTCATGCCTTCACTCTGGCAAAACCCAGGAGCCATAGAAACCTAAACCACGGAGTAGTAGAAACCTCATACAAGTTGCTTCTAATTTTGTGAAGTTTCCAGACCTCAGTCCAAACCAAGAGCTTCTGATGAGTTTGGATAAACTCTGGATAATCCTCTGAACTTTCAAGTCCCTCAGGAAAACAAGTCAAATACAGTACCTGGGACTTGGAAAGGTGCTTCAGAGTTGGGTGCTTCTGGAACAGCACAAGGATTAGAGACAGAGCAGATACCTTTGCATCCTCATGACTGCACCCCAGTCTTTCATTTAAGTTAACAAAAAATAAAAGCAGAGAAAAACACCACCCAGAAAAACACACTTTGTTGCTAAACCGATGGGAAAAAGGTAACCTAAATTCTCTCATTATATACCAGCCTAATCCTGCAGGGGAGTTCACCAAAACACATCAAAAAAGTCAGAAGAGATTTATCAAGCAGGTTGAGAGAAGGGAAAGGATGAATGACAGCTCCTTTCTTGAAAGGGAAAGAAAGGAAACATTAACTCCTGGTGTTAAAATGCTGTAAAACTGGCTTTTGACTCAGCACAGCATAATGCTGCTTGTAAATGGGGTAATTGGTTTGTGTGAGGTCATGAAATTAAGCATGCCCGTGCCTGCCCATCCCCTGGAGCACAGTCAGCTGCGAGAGAACACCATGCGTGTACAGCACAGGTGAAGACTCACGTTTCACACAACTCATTAATCAGGGCTAAAACATATTAATAAATTTAAGTATGCAAAGTTAGCTCGAAATTTCTATACATGCCCATTAGCTCCATCTTTCTTCAAAAGCGCAGTGCTCATCAAGCGTACACAGTCCCCTCCTGCTTCGCAGCCACTTTTTCTGGTTAGAAGCACTGAACAGACCCAAACATCATTAGAACTGAGCACTCAGCCGAGAGCAACACTGCCCTGGAAATAGGAGACAGGCAGATGTTGGAAGGATGGCAAAGGACGGATGGAGCATAGTGCACACAATGTGGTTCAAATATTCAGACACTGGGAGAACTGCTGGAATCCCTTCTGTTTATGTTTCCAGATATCTCCATCTCTTAAACACTGCAGCAACTAGGTGATAGAATGATTTATTTCTAAAAGCACCCTCGCAGCCTGAGGCTTTGGGAAGCACATGGAGACATGAACCTTACTCCAAGGAGAAAAGAGCAGAGCACTACATGCAACCCCGACCAACAGCAGGCAGAGAAACAGGCCAGCACAGAAAGGTGACGTAGCTCTTTGTTTCACTCTCAGCTCAGGCTCTTTAATCTTCGCAGGGGTTGTTTATGAGTTCAGGGAGAGGTGCCAAAAAAATTTTAAAAGTGAAAATTGCATGTCCTACACAGTGTCCCACTTGGAAAGCAGGACAGGGCACACAGAGAGGGAATACCAGAGGATACAACTGCTGTAGACAAAAGTGAGAAGAGTAGACAAAAGTGAATGGGCCAAATTAAGATGGAAGATCTTGCTCAGGGTCACCAGCTGGTCTGGAGTAGAGGCGAGAGGGGTTTTTCCAAACTTCTGCCCATTTAACAGCTGCACATCCCCAAAAAGTGACTGCTTCCCGGTTTTCCTGGGTTTGAGAGAGAAGAAGCCAAGGGGAAATTCAACAGTGCTTGAACATACAAAGCTGTGACAAGATATGGAGGACTTGCTCCAGAAAGGACAAGCAATAGGGGCAAAGGCTGCATCAAGGAAGACCAAGGATGGATGTTAAGAAAGGTATTTCTACCACCAGTTTGTTGAGACCTGGATGTCCAAGAATACGAATGACTTGGGACCTTTATTTTCAGGGGTTAACTAGACCCTGGAAGTCTTTTCTGGTCTTGCTCACCCTGAACCTTTTGCCTGTAAAAATCACAGAAGTGGGAAAATGACAGTAGCCTGTCCATCTGCAATACATGGAGAACGAAGGGCATCCTGCCCTGCCACAGAGGAGGTCAGGAGACCAGATCCTCGAAGCCAAGGACCATGGGAATTCAGCTTTGCATTCAGTCCTGCTTCACAGACCGTTTATTTTACATGTTTATTTAACATCTACATGAATCGAGGCAGTATTATTTCATTTAAAAAAAAAAAAAACCAACAACCCACAACCAAAAACTAGAAAACTTGGCTTCAGTTATTCAAACATTTGGACAAGGAAGGAAGAAAGCCCGGCTCAGGATTTGGCTGGTTTAAAGTACAGGAATATGCAGTTTCTACCCTGTTGTCTGTGGTCCAAAACCAGCCCGACTGGAGGAACTGAATGCGATTGCCATCTGGCAGTTGTTTGGGGAACCTCCCTAAAAGAAGTCGTGGCCTCAGCTCAGATCCAAGTAGATAAGAGTCCTGCAAGGACAGGGAGCAAGGCAGC
Source organism: Apaloderma vittatum (assembly GCF_000703405.1). Classification (NCBI taxonomy): domain Eukaryota; kingdom Metazoa; phylum Chordata; class Aves; order Trogoniformes; family Trogonidae; genus Apaloderma; species Apaloderma vittatum. Next base: position 8,083 of record NW_009730847.1, read on the forward strand.
GCCTTAATTTTCCCTGGAAAACAATAGAAACTATGAACCTTTTGGAGGCGCAAGTGTCCCTACATGAAGGTGCTTAGGCAACTTTTGCAGCGACCATTCGTGAAGAAAAGTCAGATCTCCACTGAATCCATCTAGACCCACCACGCTTTTACCTATCTGGCATCTCCCAAAACATGTAAGCGCCCAGAATAACGAACATCCAGAGCAAGGGCTGGTCAGGAAAACGTTGCTAAATGCTGGGGGATAATACCAACAGCACAAGGTCATAAACCAGAGCTGCCAAGGCGTTAAAAACAAGTTAAGGTTTTTGTTTCCCCCCGCCCTCCACCGAGAAAAGCGTTAAACACCAAGGCAGCTGCAGAAGCCTTATTTTCCTAGCAAATCCCAAGGCAGCTACCATCTCTTGCCTTTAAATCAAAGCTGGATGAGTTTTTGGAAGACACGCTTTTGTCAAATGCAAGTTATTGGGTTCAATAAGGGTTGAAATTCTCTGGCCTGTGCTGTACAGAAGGTCACAGCCTGGATAATTTAAAGTCGCTTTTGTTCCCAGTATTAATGGAAAAAACTATGAAGTCTCTCATATTAGAAATGAAAGACTAAACAGCAGCAAATAATAAAATCGTCAAATACAGGCAGCCTCTGCCCACAGTATAGCCATGAGCGAAATGAAGGCTCTTTGGTTTTGCTCATTAATCACAAGGATTCAAACTCATTACTAAGGCCTTTTATCCTACTTTCCAAATGAAACAAGGTTTATGGAGTCACGCTGCACACATGTTTCATCGTATCTAACATTTGAGCCCGTTATCCACTTCTGATAGGGACTACAGATCCAAGTTGTTAACTTCCTTCAAGTCTGGCAAAAGAAAGCAAGCTAGTAGAAGGAAGATATCTCAATTAACAGTGGCATAAAAATCAATCCTTTGCATACCAGAAAAATCTCTTGGGAGGGGGAAGAGCTTAGGTATGCCCCCCACTGTGGGGAAGAAGAAGTCTTTGGTCAGGACTGTCATACCCTGAGGAACCTACTCTGGCAACATTTCTTATTAGTCTGGATTTTCTAGCATCTAAGGACAACAGAACTCATGCTGCAATTTTACTACAATTAATAAAACTCGAACGAGCCACCAGACACCAATCAACAGTAAACTGAGCTCTAGCAGTTTCAGTACTCACATAATTACTTTTATTTATGGTTAATAAGCCACAGCATGGATGGCAGAGCTTCAGAGCAGCTCACAAGCCTCCCCATCAGATGGGACAACAGTATGGATACGACTGGGAGTACCAGTGAGCTGGGGCCAGACCCTTTGCAGCCCCCATATACAAACACCTAATGAGCAACAGAGCTGGCTGTAGGGCTTGTCTAGTCTTCAAGACAGAACCTAATTTAACAGTTTATTCACTCCATATTCTGCTGGGGAGGGAGGTCAGGGAGAGAAGAAACATGCCATTTAGAGCTTCCCATTTGTTGGTTGTCTGGCATAGCTTTTACTCTTGTTGCTCAGGCACCCGATGCAGAAGGCAGAATGTAAAGAAATCCTGCAATGACCTCATCTTCCCGGTTGGCAGGCACTGCTCTCTGCCTCCTTGGGTGGAATTCACCATGAATGACTTCTTGCTTATGTCCTTGTGTATGCAACGCCAGTGACACCAGTGGGAGCAGGGAGTGCTTGCTAGTTGTGACTGCAGATGTCCAAGATTCCTAAATGGTTATTGACCTAAGTTTCTATATGCATCTAACCCCCATCCCCTTACTACTTAGCACTAAAACTTAGAATATCTGTTTTCATACAAAATCAGGTACAGCTTTGTTGGTATTAATCAGGAATGGCACCACAGTGCATCAACAACAGTTCTACATGCCTAGATTAATCACTACCTTGATGAGAAACCCCAACGAAATCAAAGAATTAAATGTATCTTTATGGCATAAACCCATAGTTAACCTGGGGATCCTGCAGGAAAAGCCTATGTTTGATTTTGACATGCAGTCACCCAGGAAAAACACGTCAGTGGGTGCAGGTTCACTGCAGCACTTTGCTGCAGTTAGCACAGGACAAGTAACTTCCAAGAATGGAAACAAAGAGCTCTTAAAAAATGATTTATTATTTTCTTAACACTAGAACTCATTCCTGACCTGTAGCCTACAACTATTCTACTCCACAGCAGAAGCTAAGTTTATTTTCTAGAGTTAGTGCTGCTTTGCATTCAACAAAAACTTAATATTTGAGCCCGTCTGAAATCCCAGTAGGATGAGGTGCTTATTGAGTAGAATTGGTTTGATGTACCTGTGACTGCTGATACTTTTCATTTTGTAGGTTTGCTCCAACAACAATTAATATAATTGGCTTTCCGTTGGGGGAAAATCCAGTTTCCTTCACATAAATTAATCTGAACTAGTCTTCAGAAAACCTGTCCTGGCCAGCTGGAAAAACCTGGGTTCACCCAGAACTAATGAATGAGTAAAATAAACTGTGAATGGGACAGTCAGTAGTAAATCCTTCCACAGAAAAATCCAGCATTTTAACAACCAGGTGCCAGAATCAGCCTGTAATCCTCTTCCAGGCTGGATACCAGCCTGAATCAACCGCTGCAACCACACAGTCCTTATTCTAGTTTACCTATCCTAAGCCAAATATTTTCCCCCCTACTGATGTTTCTCTCGTTTGGGCTCTCATTCTGCATCTGTAAAGGCCAGTAGGAGAATCATAGCAAGGGAGTCATACCAAGGGTATTCCACAAAGATACTGGATGTGAGAAACCAAATAGTTTTCCTTCCTTGAGCTCCTCCACATACAGATCTTTGCAGGGCTGAGCACGGCCCTACACAGCCCATGGGCTGGCAGGTGCCACTCGCTGAAGCCACACATTTTTCCTATAATTTGTTCTTTTACTAGGTTTCAAAATATATTTAAAATCCAGCTGATTATTGAATCTACATCAAGGTGGGGATTTACTGCTTGTTTCAAGAGGCACTCAGTACGATTCTAAATGTGCTCTCTGTGCATTTATCCCACATAGAAAACTAAAAGCTTGGGGGGAAGAAAATAATTAAAAGAAAAATCCACGGAAAATGACAAGGTTTTACACTGTTTCTAGCACTGCTGAGAAATAATCCCTTCACCATTGCAGGATTCTTACACAACAGATGGGATTATCATCTCCATCTTTCCTTTACATCCCACGCACTGAAAAGCGGTGCCCACGCAGGATGTCCACTGCAGAGCCAAGGTCACAGAACGAAATCTCGTCCCTCGCCACCCTGGCTCAGCCATCTCGCTGAACACGTGCGCACTCACTACTCCAAGCAAAAAGCTGCAATAAGCAGATTAAACACCAAACGCCCACTTCGCACACCTCTGGCCAAGACCAAGGTCCCCGTCTGGCTGGCACGCGCTGGGGCTGCACACTAGCAGACCCTTGCAGTAGTCCGGCAGTCAGGGCTTGGATTGAAATTAGAAAACAGCCACAAACTTCCCAGCCAAGAACAATAATACAGCTGGGAACGGTGCTTTGCACTGAACAAACACAAGTTAATTTATCGGAGCATCGACTCCAGCTCCTTTCCGAGATAGTGCTGGCGGCACCTCTGAGTAACGGCAGACAGAAACAGCAGAGGAGAGGGTAGGCAGGGCACGGAGGGGAAATTCAACCCAAAGAGGCTTTTAGAGTTGATTAGGCTAAATCAAAACAAGAACTGAGGGCAAATGCTGAGAGCTCCCTTTGAGCTTTGTCATTGACTCTAGACACGGTGCACTTAACCCAACGGATCTAGGCACAAGAACAAAGCAAGTGTGAAAAAAGAGATATAGACAGACACATACCATGCTGTGTCTAACTATGTCAGAGTGCTGGAAACACTCGTCATTTTCTTAATGTGCAGCTCAACAAAGTCATTTCAGCTTACCATAGGCAACTCCTATGTTTAATTTTATCTCGTTTTCAGTTTGCCCCGGTACCATTGTTGTACTCAACTTGGCTTGAATATAGAAGGGCTCCACACAAAGCTCTGACTGAGCACATTTACAAGCATGGAAGGAAATGCAAACAGAGCTGTTGGAGGTTTCCAGTGTCTCAACCCCTGCCCTTCCCTAGCATCCATCACAGGAAAAGCACAAGGCACCAGAAGCCTTCAGAGATGGCTCGTTTCTTCCAAAACCTCTTTCCCCAGTTCTAATGTTCCTGTAAAAAAATCAGAAAATTATCCAAACCTCATTCCCAAGTCTCTCTGTCCAGTCAGTGGTGATTTCAATGGGATTACAAGGCTGTCAGTTAACAATCAAGTGACCGAGGTGACTCGTGCACACACCAGCAGCATGGCCAGGCTCAGCTCTGCACTGCCTATGTCACCTTCTCTGTCACAAGCCCCTTTGGCAGGGGCACATCCCTTACTGCTGGGCTTATATCCGTGCTTAGTGAAAGCAGAACTGGATTTTTTATTTTTTTTTTTAAAAAAAAAAAAAATTCACACAGACCCTCTACTTAGCCTCCCTAGTTGGGAATTTTTGCTTCTTTAATAGCTCCTTTATTATTTCACCAAGTCACCCGTATCTCTTTACAAGTAAATATATGCTGCCCCTTCATTTCCATGAGGGAGGGGGCAGGCGAGGGGAAGAAGGGACACTGTTTTCTCTCCCTGGTATCAGCTTTCAGCATGACACACAGTTCACTGCAAAAACCAAACAGCCCTAATGAGAGCAGTTGTGCAGTTGCTGCACCCGGTGTCAGTTACTCGGCTGCTGCCAGCAGCCCCAAGCTCTGGAGCAGTGATCAGGATGTGTCCCCCATCCCTCACAGCTCCCACCATCACCCCAGCAGATCATCCTCACTGCAGGAGCTCTCTGCAAGCCCCGCTGTGGCCAAGTCAGGGTCACTGCACTCGCTGCTGTGTTTACACCACTTCAAGGGATGGAAAAACAACCCTGCGCAACTTTACGCCCAGAGCAGTTGTGTGCCAAGGACCCAGATAAAGCAGTCTTCTAAAATTTGGGTGGTGTTCAGCTGGGAGGAGAGGCCCAGGGGATTTCATTAAGTGCCTCAGGCTGTGGTCAGCCCGTGCAAGAGCAGTTAGGACATCCCATGATCTAAGGAAGTTGTAAAAGCAGCAACCAGAAAGGACTCTGTCCACAGAGCTGGGAAAGCAAACTCTACAGGCATTTGGAGCATCTCCTCTAACCCCAGTAGCTGCAGTCATGGCATCTGCATAGAATCATAGAATGGCTTAAGAGCTTAGAGATCATTTTAATCCAGCCTCCTTGTCGCCAGGGACGCCACCTCTCGACTAGATCAGGCAACACATGGGGACCGAACGGGAATCGAACCCACGACCTTGGCGTTGTTAGCACCACGCTCAACTGAGCTAACCGGCCCCCTCCCATGGACCTTGCTGGACGCTGGAGAATGTGCCCAAAGCACCACCTTTTCCTGCTTACCAGAGCTAGGTCTGAGCAAGCACCTTGACGTGCTGCTGAAGGAAGATCCCAAGGATCTGAAGAAGCCAGCTGTAGGTTGTACTCAGTGTCGCCCACCAGCTTCCAGGACACCCTGGCAGAGGACACATCTGGCCACCACCTCCCTTCCCCCTCCCAATGGAAGGGTCAGAGTTCATCCCATCTGTTTGCTCCCGGGTGCCTTTGCTCAGGCTGCATTTTCCTTTTCACTTTTGACCAACAGCCCCCATTTTAATTAGACTCCAGCCCAATCACAATTATTTCCTTGTACATCCTTGCCTTTTATCTGCCTATCAGCAAGCTGTCCATCAGATTTAGGATGCCTCACAAAGCTGCTCCTCAGGCTTTGAGTGTCCCCATTGACTCAGGACAGGATCTCAGGCTGGGGAAACCGCCATCAGATCCTCATTCTTCACCCAGCTTTAATTTACTCCTGACACCAGGAGTCCCAAGCTTCTTCTCTTTACCTTCATTGCGGTCTCCAGCCACCACAGCAGCCCCGCTCGCTCGGCACCAGGGGCTGAGAAGGAATGACACCCGAGGAGCCGTTGCCATGGGCGCAGACGATGGTCCCCTCGGGTTCCCATGGCATCGGCCGAGACACGCACTGGGGTGTCGAGAGGGAAGAATACGCACCCACCAAGCTATTTGTAGCCCATCTAAGCACCTTGCAAGTTAAACAGTTCTTCTTTCTTCCCCCTGCTCCCAGCAAGCTCGGGGGGCTCCCCCACACACCAGAGCGGCGCTCACAGTTCACAAAAGGCTAAATAACGGTCCTGACCAACCTGGAGACAAAAATAAAGCTCACTGCAGGTGCTCAAGCATGGCCAGGGACAGAATTTGGCTCCAACACGCTGCCTGTTGGCTGGTTTGTCTTTTGCAATTTTTGGCGTGAAGTCGCCCTCCCCTTGGCCCTTACTGCAGGCTGGAGCAGGGCAAGGAACTGTGCCCCATGGCCAAAGCACAGCAGGCTCCTTGGAAACTTGTATTTTGTTGTTGTTTGTGGTTTTTTTTTCCCCCCCAGCAAGCCTGTAACACAAAATTGAGTGGGGTAGAATCGCCCTAGAGCTTGCTGCATGACCACGGGAAGGACTTGGCAATGGAGAGCCCTCTGGCCAGGGACAAGCACCTCTGGGACAACTCCCAAGTCACCCTTTCCCTTGCAGGCAGGCTTGAGTAGAAGAGGTCATCTGCCCAGTATGGAGTGGCTTTCATAAATGGTGAAGCTTCATCCAGCCCTTCTCCCCAGCTCATAGAAAGGTTTCTGCTGGTCTCCCTAGGCTGTGCCCACAGACCACTGGTCACCCTGCCAGAAAAGAGGTTTCATCAGCTGCCAGCACTCAAATGCGGTTATCTTTTAAAATTCACTCTGATGTCCCATTTCACTGGTGATGTCAGCCAAAAGACATCTTAATAGAGGGGAGGAAAACAGCCCAGCACAAGCAAAGGGCGCGACCAAATCCAAAACAAAGCTTTGCCTGCCAATTAAGCATCTTCCCTCTTTAAACTGATCCCATCCTTCTCCAGGGATCCTTCAAACTTGTATCACCCCTCAGATCTCCCCACAAGCAGGGGAAATCAGCAGCAAGCCAGTCAGCTGGACACGGTGCTGAGAGCAGGAGGAATTAGTCTCCATAGTATATGAAAGGAATTAGGACTATTTAATCTCCTTTTCACCCTTATCGCTGGTCTCAGATGTCACTTTGAGAGGGAAATGCAGTGGAAATTCCTGTAAATCTTTCCTACAATTAGGGAATTGACAAGATTTTTCAGCTTTCTCTTTGCATTTGAAAAATTACTACATCAAGGAAACAATCTTTGCAGAGCATATAACTCACAATAGGCTGAAACATTATCTTAAACTCTTCGTCTGCTTCCTGCTTAAGTAAACATATTAGGAATGCATGTATATATTTCTTGGGCAGCTTAAAAATAAAAAGAAAATAGGTATATAGTCTCTCCTGCTTTTGAGTAGCACATTGTTTATGTTGTTGTAAGTACAGATCATATTTATAGTTGAACACTGCGTGAAAGTGCAGGCAAGCTGGGAAACATTTGTTAGGTTTAGTGATCTTTTATTTAACTGGTGCAGAAAAACGCATCCCTTTGGGTTGATTCATGACATGAATTGTACAGAAACCTTCCTCCTTGAGAAAAGAAAAACCTCAAAAGGTCAATCTGACATTTCAGCTCTCTCAAACATCCAGCAAAGATGTTCACAGGCCAAAATCCCCAGCCCAAAAAGCCGGATGAGGTTAGAGCAGGGAATGGATAAACCACAGCTAGAGATATGTTTCAGGACAAAAAGCAGGGCCATTCAAATCACCTGGGCTGGAAGGGACCCATCCTGCACCACACCAGCCCCACTCTACACTCTGTGAAATGCATCACGCTCTTCACAACACCCTGAGCCAGAGGCTTCGCAGGCTGCAAGGAAGGGGCTGACAAAGCCCTTGGGCTGCCTGGTATCTCCCCCATTCAACCAACAAGCCACCCAGGGCCCAGCCCTGCTCCGTGGCTCAGCCACCAAGTCAAAACTAGAGCCTAGAAGAGCTGGGGTTTTTTGTTGGTTTTTTTTTTTGCTCCCCAACTCCTAGTCACCTCAGTTAGCTGCAGCAAACATCTCCAGTAGAGAGCAAGGTCACACAAGCAGAGCAGCAGCTCTTCCTGCAAGCCCTCAGTCAGGTCATCACGGGTTTTCACAGTTTGACATCTCTCACCTTGCCAAGGGTGTTGCATCTCTGCACTGCTGCAGAATTAACCCTGGACCGGCCGTTTTCTGAGCAGAGCAGGGACTTATCCCAGGGCTCTGCAGCCTGAGCTCAGCTTCCAACACTCCTCTAGGGCAAAGCATGGATGCACACATGTATGTACTAGTATTTGCTGCCATAGGGGTAAGGGCTGCCTGAGAACTGCTTTTGTGGTTGTCAGGAGAGAATAACATGCAGAGACATGCACCAGAGCACCTCCACGAAGCTTACTGCAGAGCCAAGCGAGTCCAAGGGACCTGGCAGAGCAGAAGCTCCCTGAGGGCTGGTGCCCACCCCGTAAGAAGATCATCCCCGCAGCCGGCGCTCCAGCCAAGCACATCCCTCTGCCTGCATTTCTTCCTGAGCACCCACCAGTCCCACAATGACCACTTCCACTTAGGATCTGAAGAGTGATCACTCACCAGGCATCGCCCAGGCCCACTAGAGACATTGCTCATTCTTTAACCCATACATTTGGGTGCTTGGTGGGGATGTGGAGGGAGCTCTCAAAGCCTGGAACAACAAGCACCACCAGCCTTTGCTTTTAATCTGTACTGCAGGTGCCTCAGGTCACCACTGGTTTCCCAAGGGAAACAGAGGAAACACGAGTTTGGTACTTACTAAAAATGCTTTAGAGGCAGAAATAGAGAGGATTTTCTTCTAGATATCAACGAGGAGAGCTGCATAGTATGTCCCTCTCATTGCATAGAAGGGAGCAAATATTTATCTTTCTGCTCTCTCTCTCTCTCACAGGTACAGCTGCAGGTCTCAAGCCTCTGAGTTTAGCTTTGTACCCCACCAGGGGTTTGGTGGTCTGTAGGACACATGGGCAAGCACTTCCACAGAGCCTGCAAAGGGAGGTTGCTGCCTGCAAAGCTGACTGCCCACACTCATGTGCTCCCCTCCAGCCCTAATCCATGGAAGAGATGATCACGGACCTTCATGTGTTGCTCCCACCTCTTACCGTTACCAGTAGCAGGGCTCTAGGGTAAGGAAAGGCAGGACAGCAAGAGCTACTTCACAGTGGCGATGCTCTAGAAAACCCTCAGGTTTTCCAGTGCTTGGCAAGTCACAAGTTAAAGCAACAAATAAACAAAACATAAACACCAAAACAAAGCCCTTGTCTCAACTACATTGTTCTTATCTGCCTGCATTTCCCTTTTTATCCCACAGCTTCAGGGGAAACAAGCCCAGAGGCAAAGAGAAGCTCTTCCAAGGTGCTGGTTTCACCCCCAGCATCACCCTAACCCTCTCCTCACATGCAGCTCTCACACACATTAAACAGCATCTTTGAAAAACAGCATTCTCTGAGCAGACAGCCCCAGGGCTCCTGCCCCAGGCCTAGCTGCTCTCAAGCCAAGTAAACTGGATGACTCCGATGAAATTACTGCTATGCTATTTCTCCTCTTGAAATTGTGTGACCTCCTCTCCCCACAAGCTGCACACCCACCGCTCTCCAAACAGCCCCCACCACTGCACGACCCTCTCAAGTCCCCAACCAACCTCCTCCCCTAAAGTTACAGCTCCCAGGGACTTACCAGTGGCACCTCTCTGCAGCCAGCAAGCAGGGATAACCTTACAGATGAGTGGCTTGCTTCATTTCATAGACATGTATGAGAGGAGTGGACTTCCATCTCGGTCCCAGGTCCCACACCCACCTGCCCCCCTCCTGCAAGCCAAAGGCAGCACGGCCCAGGGTTGCAGGGCTCTCCATCAGCAGCACCTTCTCACTCCATAGCAGGTGACTGCAGAGTAACGACAACATGGCAGGACCACAGTAATAAGCTTATGCATGCTGAAATTTTCTCCAGAAAGAGCTCACCTACAGTTTATACCAGCTCCACAGACTAAACAAGCTCCTCTGGCAAAGCCTTCTGCCACACTTCAGCTGGAGCGTTTCAGCTCTCACTCATTTGTACCACCTCAACAGCTGCAAGGACTTAAGGCACAAACACACACACCTGCTCCATGCAGCCACCCCACAACTTGGAAATGTTTGCTCCCAAAGCAGGGGGGGCTTGTGTGTGCCCCTGGCTGGGCACTGCAGCACCCACCAGCCTTCTTGCAGGGGGAGTTAACTGCACAGAGGAGACAGAGGAACCAGGGGACAAAATTCC
>NW_009730847.1:18433-25804 GCF_000703405.1 Apaloderma vittatum
TGTCGGATGAGATGGGTCCCTAAGGAAAGCAAAGGCTTCAGCATCTGCAATGAGGCCATTGGAGCTCTTGGTCTATATGAAAATGCCACCAAAGAAACACGAGGCTCCTCTCTCTGGCTGACGTTACTGCTCGGGTAAAAGCTCCCAGGGCGGAGTTTGCCCAAGTCATCGATTTTCATGTTTGAGTTTGATGAGATAAAGAGCTAATGTGTGATTTGTGCCAACTGAACCCAACACAGCAAGCTCCGTCTGTCCTTGTCTGGAAGGGCAAGGTGCAGCTGCCAATGAGCCATCAACTATGAATTGCATAAAGCAAGCCAATCTCGCAACAGATCTTCCAGGTGCTTGCTAAGTGACCTCCCTTGCAACTGGGGAGTCTCTCCCCTGAGAGACTTTGGTTCTTGAATGGAGCCCACTTCGCTGTGATGGGCAACCCCTGTTTGCCAGGAGGATTGCAGACTGGCACCTCTGGAGGTTTGCACTGATGAGTCTCCGCCACCAGAAAACAAGATAATTTTCCCACCCTTACATTTAACAGCAAAGCCTCTGCCAGGCTTTACAGCTTCAGCATCCCAACCCCTGATGTAATCGTCAGCAGGCCTCTGAGGAGATCTGCGTGATCCTTACACGGCAGTGGGGCAGCAGAAGCTTCACAAAATGCCACTCAGAGCTCAAACCACTGAGATATGGTGCTAGGGGACAACTCCTTCACGTGGATGTGAGCTGCTCCCAAGAGCTTGTTTTCCCAAGAATCTAAGGAGCAGAAAGAATGCTTTAAAATTCAGGCCAGCAACCTTTCTACAAGGCCTCCACCAGGCAGGGTGCAGAGAGCTCTTCGTGTTGGCCCTGCTGCCCACTGTGTAGTTGGGCCATTTGAACACTTTGGTTGCAAACACTCTCCTTTAATTCTTACAGCAGCCAGATTCACAGTGGAGAACCCATTTGCACATTGACTGCTGTGTCTAAGCCTTATTTTTGGTCCCTCTTTCCGTAGACTGGAAGTGAAGACGTTTTTTCCAGAGCAGACAAGATAAAAAGGTCCTAAAGGGAGCTCTGTGTAGCAGCACATAATATCACTTTGAAAATGTGGTCTGGATGAATTTTGCTGCCTGCACAACAGCGTGCAGCTGAGGCCAAAGGCCACATGTAAAATGTTGAAGGTTGTACCAGAGACACAAGTGCCACCAAGCCCAGAGGGACAATGAAGTATTTGTTCTTAGGATGAAAGAAGGAATTCAGTTCGGACTGTGGTGAAGGCCGGAAAGCACAGTGGGGAGATTTAATGGGAATTTAATCACTGATTTTAATGGGATTTGCTAGAGGTCCCACAGGGCATAGGGACCATGGAATCATAGAAATATTTAGGTTGGAAAAGACCCTTAAGCTCGAGTCCAACCATTAACCCAGCATTCCCAAGTCCGCCACTACACGGTGTCACTAAGCATCACATCTATATGTCTTCTGAATACCTCCAGGGATGGTGAGCCCACCAGTGTCCTGAGCAGCTTGTTCCAGTGCTTGATTACCCTTTTGCGAAGAGATTTTTCCTAATATCCAATCTAAATCTCCCCAGACATGAATTGCTGGCCTCAAAGGGCTGCTGTTTAACTCCCACCTTTCACCGCTTAGTGCCACGCCTCCAAATTAATTTCACTTCAGGAAAATAGTGTTTCAGAGTCAGAAAAGTGAAGTCATGTCCACTTCAGTTGCAGGGATTATTTAGGTGTCGGTGTCAGATACCAGATGTTACTCCATCCTAACGATTGCCCCAGGTCAGACAAAGCTTTGTTGTGCTATACCAGGACTTTCACTGGCCAGGAGCAAATGCTTAGAGAAAGCCTGTATGAATTAAACAAAGTGTGGAGCCCAACAGCATGTTAGGAACTCATGGGCTGGTGTTTTTGACAGTCACAGAAGGACCATCTATTGGGATCTCTCTTAACTCACCATGTGCAATTCAGCTACAACACAATGTGAGACAAGGTGGGTTTGAATGGGCAATAACATCCCTGAACGGGCTTGCATCAGCTAAATTAATGTTTGAAACACGCTGTCAAGAAACCAGGGCTGCTCTTTGCACTGCTGAGGGGTAGTGCAGATGCAGGTTCGGGTGCAGAAAGATGCCACAGGGTTGCAGAATTAGCTTTTCTGGCAATGCGGGGTGGGAGAGCACTCTGTGCGTGGCCGAGAGTGAAGCAACGGCTTCTCGTCAGGAGCGCTCGCTTTAAAGTCAGCATTCGCAAAAGCTGACAGCCTCAGAAACAGAAAAAAGAGAAGTCCTGTGAGCAGCCACGGGACAAGCATCAGCAAGAACTATGCAGGGGAGAGTAGTGCTTGAAAAACACAGCAGCGTAGAAAAAACAAATGCTCTGGAGCATAGTGCTAGGAACAGCACATCTGGCAGCTACAGCAAAAAACCTGGAGACATCAGCACTTCCGAGTCCTCTCCCCAGTTCTAAGGCAGAAGGCAGGCTGGTGGCTGGAGGAAGGAGACCAACGCACCCACGCTGCGCTCCTCCAACATGGAGCAACCTTGGGCTCCCCACTGCTCTCTTTCGAACCTCAGCTGTCCCTTCCCAGGCGTGCTGCAGGAATGGGGAGCCTTTGGGATGGCTGGAAAGAGCCTGTGGGGGAGGAAGGTGTTTTGGAAGTCAAAATGGCTATTGTTTTCCTCCATGAAAGCTGAACAAATTTCATCATTAAAGGGTCAGCTTGATTCCCGCGAAGATCAGGCTATTGTAACCTCTGCTGCTTCTTTGAGCAAGTTTTTCCCCTGAAGAAGGAGCCACCAGGCCAGTTCAGAAGGAGTGCTCCTTCTGAAGGTGGAAAATGCCTGGCATTGTGTCCAGCGTGTGTTTGAAGTGGGAGAAAAGCAACTTTGAATAAGCTTTTTATGGGCCCCATGGCTCTGCTTGACCATAATGTCAGCTTGTAATTAGCAACAGATACCGCTTCTGTCACTCCCGATCTTATCATCAGCCGTCTTGCGTTTCAAAGTGAGGAGAGGCATGTAAATTATGGGCAATTTGGTCTCTGAAATGGGCTTTATGGTGGTTTTTTTTCTTTTCTGCAGGGTGACCAGGAAGCCTGGAGTTTGTTACAGAGATAGCAGTGGAGCCGTCCGAGAGAGGAGCAGGAGAAAAGCGACGTGCATCGCAGAGCTGCTCCAGCAGACCCCTGGAGGAAACACAAACGTGAAGGCTGAGCTGAACGGTGGGTCTCACCAGGGCTGGGTATTTTGAGAAAAGAGGTGAGCAGGTCTGGAGGCAGCCGCTGTCCTGCGTCTGAGACAAGAAGGGCTCTGCGAGGCTTCATTCACACACCGAGGTGGAGGGCTGGAAGGGGAAGAGGATGGCTCAGTCATCATGCACAGCCAACGCAGCGTTGTTTCCTACTCAACGTATTGCAAGTGCTTTGGCTGACGAAGTGTTAGATGGCCCAAGAATAACTGAGACAGAATTTTCCCCTTATTGATAGAAAACCTTGCCTTCAACTAAAATATAATTTCCAGAGCAAAGGAAAGGCTTGCAATTTCCCACAACAGATTTGATTCTTTGTAAGAAAAACAAAACCCCCAAACTCACATCATCTCCAATTTTGACCAAAAGCAATTTAAGCTTCTGTTAAATAAAGAAAAAAGGAGAAAAATTTTTTGCCTTTTTTTTTTTTCAGGGGAGGAGAAAGTCTATTTCTTACCGCAAGCCCCACGAGTTTCCCACATCCCTTGGCATTGCTCTGTAGCCTAACAGTTCCCACTGCCAGAGCACTGGGCTGAGTATTTGATTTCATCTATTGCTGTAGGAATTACTGAGTGTCCTCTTTCTGCCTCTGCCTTTTTTGGCCTCCTGCAGAAGGAGTCACACCAGAGCTGCTTTTTGCAAGGACTCCCCAGGAAATGGGCTAAAGCAGAATTTGGCCCCGCATTGACTCCGCGGTGTCAAGTTCTCCCCTTTTATTTGCTGGAGGAATTCAAGCATCACTCCACTGCTCCAATCTTTCTATCTACCACTGGCAAATAACACAGCCAAAAAGGTTATCTGCCTTCAAACAGAAATAGCTTGTGTTTAGAAAAGAATTAAATTTTGTTCCCTTTAGAGTTGCAACCACATCCTCAAAGCTGTTAACCTGAAAGTGAACTTCAGATAATAAAACTCTAACCTCACCCCTTCAGAAGAGCTAGCAGCCAGCAGCTACCTTGTGTACTCTCCCGCTATCTGCCCCATCGATCGCTCGATAGTGCAGCTTGTTTTCTTTTTCAAGGGAAGACAGCTACTAAATCTACAGTCCCCATCCCTCTCCTTAGCACTCGGGCTTCTCCACAGCTGCAACGCTTTTCCATCGTCCCTGCTCTCAGTTAAATAAACATTATGACACATACTGATTGCTTTAACAAACTTTACTGTTCCACGTCCTCTGCAAAGCACGGTTATCTTTTTACAGGGAACATTCCTTTCCTGTTGCTATGCCTACTTCAGCGCCATCCAGCATGATAGCCAAGACTGCTGAACTAACCCGCAATTTCCAACGACTCCGTTTTGCTCATCTTGAACTATCTCAGAAGGGGTGTGGGGCTAGAGCGACAGCAGATGGGAGTCGTCAGAGCTCCTCTGCCTGCAGCCCAGCTCCTGCCGCTGATCCCAGACGAGGACTCGGCCCCGGCTGTCGGAGGGTGAACAGTGTCTTCTGAGAACGCCCCAGAGATAGAAACGGCTGAGTGTAGGAAAAGCAAAAAGAAGGGTACAACTGGTCAGCAAAGCTGGGGAAGGTTGGCTTCATCCTCCCCATAAAGCTGCATTTGGAGTTCTGTAATTTGCAACTAAATTGCAGAATCCAGAAATATTTCTGGCAAATGGTATTTCGCAACCATTCATCATCGTCGTGCACAATTTCCTTCAGATGACAACCTGTGTTTTAAAACTCGCAAAGAGAGGGGAAACTGCCATTTGTTTTGGCCAAGCCAAAATAGCGCTTGGCGCGGGGGCGCGGGGAGCCCTGGCTGCCCCGAGTGATAAGCCAGCTCCTGCCAGGCGGGCGCGGGCACCTCCTGTCCCACGCACGCCACAGCACGGTTTCAAGAAATGAGTGTGCTTCAGTTTCCCCTCTTCAGCTCATTTTTCCCATCTCACCCAGCGGTGCCTGCCGACCCCATGGTTGCACTGCTCTGTTAATTACCACAGGGAAACCTGGAGATTGTAATGCCAATCTCCCGTGAAGTTAACGGTTTCACCTTCTTCCATGTTTTCACTTCCCCCCCTGCAAACATTTTCTCCTTCCTAAAGGACAGGTTGGCTCCTCAAATACCTCAATTCTCTACGGTCTGATTCTTTCTCCCTGGTAGAAACCCAGATGCAATAGCTCCAAAAGGTATCTAGTGTGCTGGACAAAGCAGAGAGAGGCCGGCAAAGCCGAAGAGGATTTTTGGCAGCTGATCAGTTGCAAAAGCTCTTCCTCTAGGCAGCAGCCAGAGTATTTTTGGGTCCGCAGGACGTGTGCGCGCTGCCCTGGCAGCTCTCAGTTTGAATACTCCTGAAATATCATGCACCGCAAACTATACTCTCCTTCTTCTAAGGGCGTTAAGAGATATACAGGATCTAATTAAGATTTCTTCTTTTAATCTTTCTGTTTAAGCTTTTTCACGACCTAGCCACAACACATCAGGCTAGTTGCGCAGGGGGGGACGTACAAGGGTGTGAGCAGAGGAAAGGACTTGAAAGGAAGCAGATAAATCCCAGCCCGAGTCCCTCCTAGCCCGTATCCGGCAGCCAGCATGTTGCCAGCCAAGCAAAAAGGCTCCGGGCACCCAGGCAAGGGCTGGAGACTGCCTTCCCTTCCTGGGCCCAGCCCACACTCACCCCTTGTTGGGGGCTCACAAGCTTGTCCCCAGGTCTTTCCCTCCCACCAAGCTCTGCGCCCAGAGCTGTGTCCACCTCATGGGTCTGGGAGCGCTGGGAACAGGTATCCCGGGGAGTCCTACTGGGGATAAACGAGGGGATCACCTCGGGATAAACCCAGCACTTGGGGAAGATATTTCTCTCCATTCTCCTCCCAGACAGGGTTGCAAATGATGGAGACCCTCCACCTACCCTGCCTCAGGAGAGAAGGCGACAGCAGCCGACTTCTTCCTATGCCAAACCCGGCAGCACCAGGGGACGCTTCTGCGGGCAGCCCACCAAAAACCCATCTCCAGCTACGGTGATGCAGCCAGGGCAGGACTTAAAGCCTGCACAGCTCAGGAAGAGAAGAAATCAGAGAGCTGGATGGATGAGCCCAGACCCAGATGGAGAGAGACGGCCGCATGAGTGGAGGAAATGATTCAGAATCTGGAAATGTGAACAGCATAGGGCGCGTGCTCTGGGCCTTGCATTGGCCTCTCTCGACACAGAGCGTTTGGGGGTTTTTTTGGGACTCAGACAGGAATTCTTGGATGTGTGTCAGGAGCGGGATGGATGTGTGTGCCAGATCCACGTGGAGAAAACCTCCTGGTCTGGAACGTCAGCTGAGTGTTTTCTCTTTTTGCAGGTTATACAAACTGAAGTTTAAACAGCTACATTCCTTGTGGTCATTTGCTTTTGTTAAAGAAATAATGTATATAAGCATTGCCAGCAAGCCCTACACCTAGGAGATGTACTGTGGGTTATAATAGGGTCACACTGACCTTCCATGGAAAAAGCATGTCTAAAGGCTATTCTGGTCCATCAGGACAACTTAGTTATTGTAATTTCACTACCCATTCCCACTGAACTGCATACAGGTCAAGCCAGCAGCCCTAGAAGGATCTTTCCAACCATACCTTGTGCACGTGTGCTCTGCCCAGCTCCAGAGTGGCACAGTGCAGCCCCCCTGACCCAGACCCTGCAATTTTCCCCCTAACAGTCAGACCTGGGCTACCAGGTTGGGGCCCCATCACATTTCTGTATTTAAGCTCACCTTAGCCTAACAAAGCTGCACTGCTAGCTCCTCTTTTATCTCTTGCAGCCTATTTTCTAGGCATGAGCTCTGGTTTCTGCCTCTCCACAGAAACTGGATTGCACAGTCTAATTGTCCTAGCTTTTAGGTAAACACCAACATTCAGGATCATCCAGTGACTTCCACAGCAGCTTGTCTGGTTTTTCAGACCAACTGTTTAAGGCCAGCAGACCCTCCAGTCCTGCTTTGGCTTCTTTTTGCTCCCATTCAGCAAAATGCTGTATGACCACCTAAGTCACCTTGGCAGCTTTTGCAAAGGATTCCCCTGATCACTTCCACTTTCATTGCCCTCCCACTTCAGCTTCTTCCAGCCTTTCTTCTCCCACCATTGCTACAAGCTCTTATCTTTCTAAAACCACCTCTTGTCCTGCTTGTTCAGCTTGTGGAGGAGAAACTAGTTCATCT
>NW_009730847.1:25835-29181 GCF_000703405.1 Apaloderma vittatum
CAGGTTGGCCTCTGCCAATTTACATCTCGGCTGGGTAACACAAGATCAAAGGCAGCAGCAAGGCCCTGGGTCCCTGGATGCTCAGACAATCTCAGATGCTGCTACAGGAGTTGTGACAGTCATAGGAGAAAGAGAAGATCTAGGAAGGTCAGTCCCAGATACCGCTGTGTTTAATTTCATTTCGTTAAATTGAAATGGGATTGAGTTACATCCCAGACAAGCTTTGAGAAATGCATTCGT
This sequence comes from Apaloderma vittatum, assembly GCF_000703405.1. Classification (NCBI taxonomy): domain Eukaryota; kingdom Metazoa; phylum Chordata; class Aves; order Trogoniformes; family Trogonidae; genus Apaloderma; species Apaloderma vittatum. The sequence continues at coordinate 26,076 of NW_009730847.1, forward strand.
GGGGGTTCGGTGGTCGTGTCCAACTCATGGACACTCCTGGTTGTGTGGCATGAAGCACTCAGGACCATAAATCAGCTCCCCACAGGACAACTAGATGAAATTTCTGAATTTGACCCTGAAATGGCTCTGAATTTGATGCCCAGTAAGGGCTAGATCTGCCCACCTGGGAAATTAATCTCTTCCAGACCAGCCTCAAACCTGGTCCTGTAGGCAAACACACCTCCCTGCCCCTGTGTCCTCTGTCCATGGACTGGAAACACCACCTAAATTAGTGGGAAGGGAGTCTGCTTTCCTGTTTGTGCAAGAGCTGGTGCCTCTGAAGATTTGCCAGTGGTGGGGCTGGGTTTAAGAAGAATGAAATGCTGGTGAGATGAAGGGGAACATGAGTGAAGGTCAGTGAGTGCTTTGGATTAGAATTTATCCCCAGATTTATGTGAGGTTTGCATTGCCTAGCTTTCTTCTGCTGGGTGATTTCTTGCTTTCCTATGGCACAAGAAGCCAAATCCATCCTTGCTCTAAATATGTTTATTTCCTGAAATTAATTTTTCTCTTGTATTTCAGAATGTATGGCAGAACAGCTACTAAGCTGCGTGAGGCACAAAGGAGTTGCTCCTGCTGCAACAACATAACCATAAACAGAGTTAATGTCTTCTGAAGGAGGGCCATGGGCATTCTACCTTTGGCTTCCAGCAAGCCCAGCTTGTTTTGAGAATGCTTCATGATTATTTTCTATCATAGGAAATAGAAAAAGAATCAAAATCAGAGCCACGTTTCCAAATGCACCTGTTCCCTGCCATCTTTTTAGGAAAAAAGCATAGTGAATGTTTACACATCTCCCAACAATACACACAGAACAAGAATGGTTTGGTGAAGAAATGGAGAAAAAATCTGCAAATTTACACAAGGTTGAGCAACAGATGAGATCCTGCCTCTGAAGAAATGACATTATGAATCTGGTGAAGAGAAGGAACAGACCGTTTGTTGGCTTTTCTGCGTAGGAAGTAGCAGGCTGCCAGAAAGCTCCTGTAATTGAAAATCCTGGAAGAAAGTAGCACGAGCTGTCAAAGGGAAGAGCTGGTGCTAACCAACACCAGCAATTGTTGACAGATGAACCTTCCCTAAGACCGCTGGGTCTGGAGAATTTCTGCGGAGTGAACAACGTCCATCCGTTACAAAGGCTCTTCCAAAATCCCTACAAAATCCCAGATCAGACTCAGCTATTCCAGAGACAATTGAATAACTTCAGAAGAGCAAGCAAATATCTAAATAATCCCTCTTGATCCTGGGCCCAGCAAGGGGCTGGTGGGAGGATGCCGAGAACCCAGATGTGGAGTGGGTAGGTAGAGAGCGTGCTGTTTCAGCCACTTCTGCAACCATTGCTCTCCTTAAATGATTCCTCTCCCCTTGGCCAACCCCAACACTAATGTCCCACCAGATCTGCTATGGCCTCAAGACCACAATCACTACTCCAGCCCTTTCCCTTCCAGCAACTGCTCTCCTGTGTCTGGATCAGGGAGCTAAACTGTTCTGCAGTCTTCAGATGGCTTCAGACTTCAGTGAAGAAAGTGGTTTCATTCCTGTTGAGCTGTAACAGTGGGAATGGGGCTAAAGCCTTGCACACCAACACCTGGAGCCACAGACCAGAATCATACAACTTTTTGGGGTGCCAGCCTGTTCTGGCTGCAGAAATCACTGCCCCCTGTAATGCGTCATCTCTTTTTGGTTGTGTCATCACTCTTCCACAACATATTAAGTGTGTTTCTATAACTTCCTTTAGCTAATAATTTCCTATAGTTTAACCCTGAATGGGTTAGGGAAGAATGGAACAAGCCAGTTGGATAAGATGTAGTGAATCCCAGAAGGTGGCTGTGGAGAACAGCTGGGCTGGGCTGGTCATAGCTTCTTCTGCCGGAGCCAAGCGACGGCATGTGGACATAGGCCAGGGAGGCTTTCCAGAGAAAGAAATCTCCCAGCAGAACGGCAGTGGCAGTGCCACTTCTGTATGGGATGACCTCGGGCACAGCAAAAATGCCTGTGGCGGGACAAGAACACTCAGAGAACATCGAGGTCTTACTCTGGCCCATGTTCCCGTGCTCTGCAGACGCAGGTCAAAGCACCCAGCGTTCCTGCTGAGTTTGGCACCTCCACACACCTCAGAGCCATGCTCTGGAGGCACGGGCTGGATCCCAACTTCTCAGGTCTCCCCAGGTGGGAACACAGCCAGGTCTGACTCAGATGTCTCACGTGCACTGTGAGGCTCAGGATCAAGTAACAAATGCCTGCAGATGACAAGTTCCCCCACTTATTTATTTTTTTTCCATTCCAGCCCATAACTGCTGCAGCAGTATATGCAGTAGGTGCTCGCTGTGGCTACTCCTTAGCAAGGGGACACAATCGGGGTGTCTGGAAGGACCACGATGGCCAGTCATATCTCCTCTTCTTTCTCTTCCCTCTTCCCTAGTCCAGATGAGATTTTAATTACTTACTTCTGAGAGGAGAGATTTGTACCTCAAGCAGGAGGCACAGAGCACGTAAGTGTCCATACCTTTTTCAAAATCAGTATGAATTTTGCTTGGAGGCCACCCTCCTTACAAACCCTCTGTTTTAGAAGATCTCTTACAAGAAAGTTGTCATTCAGTTACGTGGCATTTTTATAAGTGAACAACTGCTGTGCAGAAATCAGCTCAAGAAGCCTGTAAAATGCCAAATTCATGACTCCAGGACACCGTTATGCTCCAGGGCTCCCACTACCTGATCCAGTAGCAGATCTGGACTCATTTTCCAGTACATTATAGTTAATTCTGGCCTCTCAGAGCCGCAGCTTGCTTAACCCCAAAGCAGTAAGTTTAATATCCCTTTCAGAACATCATTAGCATTAGCTATTTTTACCGCATGTTCTTGTTGTTCGTGTAAGTGGATCCCCCTTTGGGCCTTGCTCCAGGCAATCCCTTGAGCATTCGCTCGAGTGACTTCAGGGCCCTCCAAGCCACAGCAAAGGGCTCCTCCCAAATTTCCCGCACACGTGATGCTCGCTCGGTGTGTGCTTCACAGCCGGACCAGTGGGCACCCCCGAGCACAAAGTCACAGAATGTCAGGGGTTGGAAGG
>NW_009730848.1:0-7985 GCF_000703405.1 Apaloderma vittatum
GCTGCCGGCCAGGGTCAAACCACGACAATAACCTAACATTATCCTTATACTCATTTTAAGTGGCCTGTGCTTTCTTCTAGAGGCCATAAACTGTTCTATCAAGTAATGTCCCAAACTACTCAAAGTCTGCCCTTCTGAAGTCCCAAATGACAGTTTTCCTGTCCCTCCTCCTCACTATTCCCCAGATGCCCTCCAACAGCCACATCCTCCACAAGACCTTCTCTGTTCACAAACAGATGGTCCAGCAGGGTACCTTCTCTTGTCAATTCACTTACCAGCTGTATGAGGAAGTTATCATCCACACATTCCAAGAACCTTCTGGATTTTTCCCTCTCAGCTGTATTGTATTCCCAGTAGATACTTGGAAGGTTAAAGTCCCCTACAAGAACAAAGTGTTCTTAGTCTAATCTTGGTCTAACAAAGTGTTGCTTAGTCTAATCCATTTTCCAAAACTGCTAACTTTTATATTGATATTTAAAGCTAAGGGCAGTGAAGAATTCATGAGGGAGGAGCTAACTAGTTTACTATTCTCATGTAAGTTTTAAATAACTAGGAAGAAATATTGTTATTCTCAGAATACAAATGTATTCTTAAATAAAAGGTCATTTCCACATTCTACTTGTAGCCTATAAATCAGTCAATTAAAATATTTCTGTATTTACTTATCCACCAGTTCTTGTTATGTGTAATCACCATACAAGTGATTAAATAGGTAACTAAATCACTAAACAGGTTATTTTATTGGCAAGACCAATACATACTTCATATTGCACTGAAGATCTGAATTCAAGGTTTAATTTTTTTGCCTGCATTCCCCTGTACATTGATTAACAGTTGCTTTAGAGATTAATGTTTCATGTTAAAAATACATGTGTATGCACACACACACATGTGTATGTGTAATTCCTTTGAGACAAATATGCATCAAGCACAAAACCTCTATGAAACTTTCCTGGCTGTCAGTTTGAAGGCAATTTAATAGGAACCACAGTTCAGAAACTTTAGCAACATATTTCCTTAATATTGAGTTATGGAAAAATGCTAGAAAATAAGTTACTATGTAGAAACCTTTGTCTTAGATAATTGCAATTTTGCAAAATTATACAGTCTGCAGTAAAGTCTACTTAGTTTTGACAAAAGATATAATTCCTTGCCAAGACAGAAAGAATATTTACTCTAACATATAACATTTTAGTTTGTCCAAGTATTGCGAGTTCAATATACCTAGATCTACATTTTCTGTGAAATCATTGCCTTCTCAGAAGGCAGAGCAGTTGCATGAGCTCAAAAGAATAACTTTAAGGCAACTAAATCACAGGATAAGTATTTTCCCCATGAAGCATAAGACCCAGAGGTCAAAATTGGCTTCAGATCCTCTGTGATTTTTGTCAAATCAACATATTGTAAAAACGCAATTTGCATGCAACTGACTTGAGAACTGTTACATCAACCCATTCAAACTAAAAGTCTGAATGAAAACAGTGCTGAAAGTTTGGTCCTCAGAAAAAAAAAACCACAACTTTTTGTATTAACTAAGGATAAGAATACAATGTCAAAGTATTTTCATTTCCCTAGGGAATAGAGAATGAAAATAGTGCTGAAAGTTTGGTCCTCAGAAAAAAAACCCACAACTTTTTGTATTAACTAAGGATAAGAATACAATGTCAAAGTATTTTCATTTCCCTAGGGAATAGAAATTCTGATTTTATTTCAGCTCAAATAGATGTCTGAAAATCTTGAGGAAGAATAATAATATTTGTTCCAGCTTTATTGCCCCAGAGTTTTCTAGGTGCCTTAGAAAAGGAAATACATAATTTTGGGTAAAAAACATGTTATACAGGACAAGAGCAATAAATACTATTGAAAGTTTTGTTGAGTATTCTGGAATCCAACGTTTGCCATTCTGTCTTATACATGTGATTTCCTTCAGTCTGAAATTTACCTGCACACAAAAACAAGGATAAATCATTTGTTTCTCCAAGCACAATAAAATAAGATATAGAGAAACTGCAGTGTGCAAGTTGAGCAGCATATATGGTGGAAAGCAAGACCCAGTCCCCCATATGTGCAGAGAAGTCACGTACGCACACACTAAATATTTCAGGAGCAGAAATAGCTCCTCAAAAAATGTAGCTTAGCTGACTGAAACTTGTCCATTAAATGGCTAAGTTAACCACAGTAGCTCTAAGGCTCGGTGTCTTTTGTAACATTTTTTCATGACCTGCAAAGCAGTTCTTTTAGACTAAAAGCATAATGCTCTGCTCAGTGGCTTTTAACTTTTATCTTTTCTGTCTTGTATTTGTGTCCCCGAATTCATCATATTATTCAAATCTCATCTACCACTATATACAGACTTTGAAAACAAGCCTTTCATCTTTGTCCCTTGAAAAATAGCAATATATTTGAAAATTGTTATAAAACTTCTCTGGACTTCCTAGCTCTCCACAAGAAGGAATGCCTTTTGCTTCTTAATATCTTTTCCACATTTTACAGAATACTCATGACAACAGTTGCCCTGTAAAGATCCCAGGACAAAGACAAGATAAATTGTGCACTACATAACATTATTTCCCATTAATATGTTGAATCTGTTGGGAGCTCTGCACTCCCTTAATTTAAAAAGGCAAAGTCATCTCATTCATACTGCTCATAAGAGTCCTCGAATCTTACAAAGACAAATAGTTAACTCTGGATAATTACAAATCAGGCAAGACAAGTGGTGAGGAAATATTAGCAGGGTGGGGTTTTTTTTGTTGCTGTCTTTGGCAGGCACAACATTTTCCTTTATCTAGGCCATAAAACACAGTGCAGACTCCCTAGACAACACAGCATAGACCGCTAAGTTTTTTTGTCAGTATATAAGCTATTATTTCATGTCTATCACATAGCTTTGGCAGGGACATCTGAGTAGAGTACCTCAGTAAAGCAAAACACAAATAGAATACAAGCTGTTCCTGCGAGACTAGTACTTGGCAGTGGGTGATAGTTGGTCTCGAGTACCAATTTTCAATTAACATTTTCATCTTCCAGCCAGCCAGTTTCCATATAAGACTGTAGTTCAGACTGTCACAGGAAAGTTAATTCAAAACAAAATCAGTTATGAAGGCAAAGATTAAAAAAAAAAAGGAATTAAAGAAAAAGAAGAAGGAAAACCACCACACTGGATGTTGGACTTTAACTAACATGCCCCAAGAGAAAGAAAAATGGCAAAAAACATAACTGGTATAAGTTCAGTTGGCTGAACAATGTTTGAATTGCACTGCACCTGACAGTAGTCTTCTCATTCCCTCTGAAAACCTTGCTTTAAAGGGATTCACCAAATGTGATACAGCCTGAGGGTAAATACCAGCACGTATGGAAATAGATGACAGGTCTTTTCATTTCAGTTTTTCAAAATTCATCTCAAAGCTGTCATTCAGTAGGTGTTGAAAGAAAAAAAAAATGCTACTGTTATAATTGTAAGACCTGCAGGAAAACATGTTGTGCAGGACAGCATGCAAGCCTTATGTATGTATTGTTCTGGTTTGATGTGCTTACAGAGTTCAACTTGAAAGGGAAAACATATGTTGCATTCAGCCCATAAACGGACAAAAAAGAAGTGTCATATGCGTTATATGAAGCATTAGTAAGGCAAAATAGTATTTTTCAAACATTGTTGGCAGATACGTTTATGCATGTATACAAACTCATACTGTCTGTGAAACTAAAACTAAGAAATAACATTGCACCACGTGATGTTTTGCAAATTTGACGAACCTACAACCGGAACTAGTACCTCAATATTTGTATTTATCTTCAAATAAGTAATTGCCTTTTCTTTTTTTAACTGTGAGCAACAGGAACTTAAATTTCAGCTAGTACCTTGACGTTTTGTGTTGATGCTTTTTTCAAACTACCAGTCTAAAATCTCACTGTCAGTGTCACTTACAAATATACGCAAACAGGAACCTGTGAAGCTTCTGTAACTACAGTTTATGGTATACTTATTGGATTGATTCATATTTTACAACATACCCTCAAGAACTCAATAAATAGATATACTAAATCTGAATTTTAGAAACAGCACTTTTAGACACTGTTTGTAATGACAATATACTTTATATTTCTTTAAAAAAATCGAGTCTTATCAGAGCTTCCATTCATGATTCTTGCTCATATTCTCAGGTAGATTTAAAAAAAAACCACATATTTTTTGTTGACAGCCATTTCTGGAGGATTCAAGAAAAGGTCTTTCAGTCAATAAACTAAGAAACAAGGTCATCCATTATCCCTTTGAGAAGTTCCTTCAAATTGGAAAACTTTTCCAGTTCTTGTAATTCCATCGTCCAATTAAAGAAAAAGTGACTATTGTTTCCCAGATTAGAATAGTACCAACTGCTTCCTTTACTAGAAATTAAGCTATTATTTAACTCTGGGTTTTGGATTTTGAGACCAAGATCTTTTGAAAAGATGGTGTATTCTTCCTTTTAAATCATGTTGGTAGTGCTTTTATAGTTACTAGTACAAAATAGAAAACATATTTCACTGCTTGTGCAGTAGTGAGAACTTCCAAAGTCTTTATGCAAGACACAAGAGCATAAGAAAATATTTCAAGCTCTTAGAAAGTCTTTAGATTATAGTATTTTTGGCATCTTCTTCTCTGCTCATTGCATTCTAACTTTGGATATATTTTTTTTTCAATTTCATTTTATGCTTCTTTGCCTTCATAAATGTCCTGCATTCTTGTGTTTGCATCTGCTTTCCACTACACAGCATGTAAGTTGTCAAGGTGAACAGACCATCTTACAAGACTGCATTGCTTTTTCGATCTCTGTTGGTTTTTTTCTAACACGGTATATTCTCAGCTGTCTTGTGTATTATATTTTGAATACAACTGAACAATGACTCTCTAAGAACTTCTAATTATCCAGCCTGGTTTTGTAGGTGCAACAATTCATGGTTTTTTCTTTATAATTCACATGATGCACAAGGAGGTCATTGTAAATTATCAAAGTCCTGTAATTCAAACTTTTGCTGGCTTCATGCTTTGCTATTTTGATGGACATCTTAATGATGTGACTAAAGTTATTTGTAACATAAAGATCACCTTTTATAAGGATCTCACATCTGCAAACCCTTTCACAAATACATTTGTATTTTCTTAAACTACATTTGTATTTTCTGTCAGATATACTTAATACTTGAAGAATGCTTTTGCCACATGTGCCATTAACTTCACCTGAAATGTAATGATCCATTCCTGGTAAAATTAAACTGAATGGGCTGACACTTTTCTGCAATGAACTCCTGATATTGCAATGGTTGTACTTTACTGAAGCTTTTTTTTTAGGATTTCTACAAACAAAACCGGGAGAAACTATTTATATTTTAATGTGGAATTAATTCTACAAATAATGACAAGTTTTTGATTAAACAATCTGGCAAGAAATTTTCGTCACACTGAGAGGCTGTGAAGTTACACAAAATTACTTTAACACTTGGGCTGGAATCTACATTTAATAGCTGTTAAGCATTCTTCTGATGTCTAAACTATTTCTGGTTGGAAATAAAATGGATTTTGTAATAAAAGTAGAATTACAAAAATAACTAATAGGAATCTATTAATTTTTATTCACTTTATTTTCTAACAGCTGTATGCTACAGGGTTTGTAAATGAGTATAGTAAACAAGGACACATATGGACAGGAATATGAGCCAAAAAATTTCCATAAACTGAGCAGTTAAAATAAAATGATAAGTAGGTAGGTAGGTAGGTGAGTAGGTAGGTAGGTATCTTGCTGCTATTAACATGTGATGAGTATTCCATTACTGGTGCATTTACTGTTTTTTTCAGTGTTTGAGCGAGGTTGTTTTTAAATCAACACCACCCTTTATTCATATGCTTAGTAAGACCTTAATTATGTCCCAAGATTGCAAAGAGAGAAAAAGGCAGTACTCAAAACCTGCCACTTCTGGAAAGGACTCTTTCCTTGAAGACTCTTAGCTTTAGTAGTAATTCCATTTTACCATATCTTGCAAGTTGTGAATTACAGTAATAAACATTCAATCTACACTCTTCTAGCCCTGTTTTCTGTGGTGTCTAAATGACGCTAGCATTATCTGGCACACATATGATGAGAGATTTTTCCTTAATCATATCCTGCTGCATGGTGCAGCCAGGTTTGCATAGCGCAGCAGCCTTTTTTCTCCCTGGGTGAGAACTAGCAGCAAGTCACTGGCAGTTTCAAGGAGCTGTTGGGCTAACATCAGCAAGTCATGCCCAAAGGAGGATACAAAGTTACCTTTCTTTCAAATACCACTCTGTGCTGAGTTTCTGTCAAGGGGTGGAGTACTTCAAGGAAAACTGCTGGACAATGAAGGACATCAGATTCTCCGGTGATAAATCAGGGAAAAAGTGAAAAAAAAACCCCAACGCTGCTATGATTAATACTTGAAAGAAAAGTGTCCATGCCCTAATGGCTAACTGGTGTTACGTTCTTGTATGAGTACTGTCAAGCATTCAAATACAAGTATCCAACTCTTGTGAGGGGTATGTCAGTTTGATCTCTGGTACCTGGGTTGAGAAATGGAAAGTCGAGCAATATTCAAGCTAAATCTACTGGAAGACACTTTAACTTGGCCAGAGAGACATACAGAGACCCTGCTTAACTCAGAAACTGGAGGTTCAGGGTAAGCTCTCCTTCCTTGATTTTGCTGAGAGCCTGTTCAGGCATCCTTGAAACCTTTTCCCAGTCTCACCAGTAGAAATATCCTTCTCTTTGCATATGGATGCAGATGGATGAGTGTGTGCTGGTAACACTAGAAATTAAAAATAAAACAAAAAAATACCTCAGCTTTTGTCTGTTTTATATGACTAACCAGTAAAATAGGGAGTGGAAAATCTGGACTGTACAGGTGAGAGCCTTGTCCTTGATCCTTCCTCTGGCAGTACTGCTTGTGCCAGAGCACGAGTGCAAGCTGCAGAATGATCATTTATAGCCCAAAAAAGCACTTATATTAGAAGTCAAATCACTACCAGCAGTTCCTGTGGACCTATAAGTAGGCACAAGGGGCATCTACAGAATGATAACAATGCGTTTAGACTCAGAGAAATACTGACAGCTGCAGACTGTTTCTGAGTCCCATGAGGTAGTACTCAGGCCTTCAGTCCACTTAACAAAGCTATCACAGCAGCATTAAGCACTGTTGCTCTCATGGTGGTGAGCCATAAAATCAATGCTTTCTACTACCAGAAGTAATCCTCCACATATTTTCCTGTGCAGTTCCTCCTTCCCCTCCCAATTTTCCAAGCAGGCAATGAGCATGTTGAAGCAAGTACTAGCAATCCTTGACCTAGTCTCTAGCTTGTTAGACAAAGGCACTAAAGCAGAAGTAAGGAGCTATTTTTCAGCTAGTAAACGACAGCAAACGTATTTTCTCTTTCTCTCTCTTACACATGTCAGAAAAAAAATGGAATTCCAACAAGCTTGATGCAACTCCTCTGTGATTTAATAATTCCCCAGGTTGCTCCTGAGGAAGTACAGTGATGTATCACTTTTCCTTGAGGGGAAACGGAAACTCACAACATAGCCTCTGCTTAAATGATATTTCAAAACCACTTTTTCTGTTGGTATAGATCCTAGCTGAAAATACTAGTTTCTTATTTCAAGATCCATAATGAATTTAGTCCAAGCCCAAGCGAAATAAGTAGGAGAAAACCACATAGCATGGTGAGTAAGTTTAATGTATATTTTAGTGTAACCACAAATTGCAATTTTCTTTCAATGTTGCTGGTAGCATCCATATAATAAGGCATAGGACCTGCTAGTGAAACTAGATCATGCCTTTTTGTGTGCATGTTCCTCAAGAATTTGTTGTCTTCAGTACAGCAAAACCCAGAAATTATGAGGGCAAAGGACAACAATTAAAGAGCAAATATAGAATCATAGAAGAGTTTTGCCTGGAAGCGATCTTTAAGATCATTGAGTCCAACCTTTTCCCAGCCC
>NW_009730849.1:0-15671 GCF_000703405.1 Apaloderma vittatum
TGGAGCTGAGGGGCCCAGAACTGGACACAAGTCTTTCAAGAGGCTTCTCCCGTCCCAGAGAGCTGCACCGGATGCTGATGCAGCCTTTGCTGTGTCAGTGCATTGGTTGGTGAGGTTGGGTGCAGGGTTAGGGACGATTAATGTCAGCTGCTGCCTGGGGTACTTGTAACCAGCTTCCTTGGATACTTGTAACCAGCTTCCTTGGATACTTGTAACCAGCTTCCTTGGATACTTGTAACCAGCTTCCTCGAGATACTGTTTCAAAGTCAGTTCTGCACAAGCCCTGCTCCTCTATTTCCTCCGCCCTGTAGGCATGCCAGAAACCGAGAGCTTGGATTTCAGGGAAGTGTACCTGCTTGAAAAATGCTAAGCTTAACACTGATTAGTAAAAGTCTTTGACTATGTAAGCTTCCCACTCATTTGCTTAATGTGGATTGTCACATTACTCGATCTGAGCTATCATTTCTTTAACCGAATTCTTCTTGGTGCTGAGAGTTTGATGGTGAGGCGACATCTATTCTCGATGGTGTGTTATTTCCGAAGAGTTGCTTATGCTGTAATCCTTTGCCAAGTTTCTAGAGCTCTATGTGAAATATGCATTTTCTAGTGTACGTAGCCGAGTGTTACATTGCTTGGGAGGCGAGTAAACCGTGGAGTTGATAGCCTGGCTTCTGCATATGCTTAAAGCAGTGTGTTCCATATCGCGCTTCATCACACACAGTAAAATGTATATGAAAAATAGGTTATTGCATAAGCTATGTTTTGAATATAGGTCATTTTGAGGAGTTCTGAAATATTTTGTGTTCAGATAGCTGGGATCTAATTGTGTATTACATTAAACTGAAGGTTTGAATTATAACATTCAGAAAAATGCATGAAATACGTGTACTCTAGCTCCACATTATTTCAGCGTATTATTACACTCCCAGCATTCAGAGTCTTTAAACTTTTGTCCATGCAGTGAAAGTTCCTTCACTTGTTGCTTGCCTTGGCTTTTGCAAAACATAAAGGAAGCTACTGAGTAGCAGAGCAATGCGCAAAAAGGAAACTGGGGGTTACTACAGTCTTAGTGGTGAGGATGGGGTCTGGCTCTTCTTGGCAGAAGAAGCTGCTTTTTGATTTTTGTTACTTCTACTAGAGAAGTAGAAGTTAGATGTTGGAGACTAAAGATGAGAGCTTAAGACTTTACATAGTAATATAAAAGCACATTGCCCTGAGAGGTATTGTTTAGACACTTATATACGTAGTTGTGAATTTAAATGGGACTTTTTCCTTATCTAATGTTTATTTTTTAAAAAAATAATTTTTAACTGTGCTGTGTTTTGCATAGAAATTGAATAGTAATATGTACTCATTGTAGTAATTCTGCTGTAGAGTGTAGATTCAAAAAAGAATTTCACTTTGAAGGACGTAAGTTCACATGTCTGTAATACACATCTCTATGGCTTTAAGTGACAAGCTTCTAGGTTTGATAACCAAACGAACTTTTACCTAATTACAGAAGGTGCTGTGACTACCTGTTGGTTAAGTTGCAGTCGACAAACTGCGGAGATAAAACCTGACTGGTTTTGCCCTATTTCTGCCTCTGCACACCCTGGTCAGCTGAAAGCTTTTCTCAGTGTAAAGACCCCTGACTGCCAGAATTGATCTCATCTACCCCATTATTAGTCTCTTCTTTAAACAGAGTTCTCTTATTTAAATAAGTCTTGTTGCTATTTATGTCTTCAATGCCTGCATATATTGACATGATACGTACAGCAGAAATATGATTAGATCCTACTGATTGCCCTGGTTATTTGTAAAACTTCTTGGAGATAAGTTTTTTTTTACCATCTGAGATCCCGTATTAATGAATCCTTCTATTCCTTCAGGTGATAGTCTGAGGCAGAACTATATTATGTCACACACGAGTGGGCTGCACAACGCGCAGCTGGAACTTAGGCACACATGGATTTTTATTTTTTTTTAAGCAGACAGTAATTGGAGTGTTGTCTTTCTAAGAACAGCCTTTTCTGGAGGAGACTAATGTTATAGAAGGGACAGGTGATACTTGGGGTCAATATTAAGAAAATATAGTTTGTTAGAGTAAAGACAAGGCCATTCCTTTATCGTACTTCAGTGTGCAACGTGTGTAGCCTCACTGAGGCAGGGTAACTGAGATTTCTTTTAAGAGGTGATCTTCTACTGCCTGGTCATTTACTGACTGGATCAGTAAACGTCATGATACGACTGAGTTACGTTGCTTGGATATTTTAGCCATTTTTAAACGCAAGCCTTTTAGTCCATCTTCATCTCTATAGTAGATAAACCAAATACTTTCACATGACCTACATGCACGTGGCAATCCAAGCTATTTCAGCCATGTGGTTAGGATAACAGATTATTGTTGTGATTATACAAGAAGCGCTTTTCTGCCAGGTCCACCAACTAGATGTATGAAAGTAGGCCTTGGAATTCTAGTAAAAGTGATAAATGCTTGTGCTCACCGCTGAGCTAATTAGATGCTGTGTCGTGCCTTGTCTTGAACAGATTTCTTAACATCACGTCTTCATTCTGCTGCTTCTCTTAAAAATAGGCCGTGCTTTGTTTTCCCTTCACTCTGTTCTCACCTTGTTCTTTGTCTTCGTTCTCTTCTCTCTCATTTACTGTTTCACTCCTAAGTTTTTTCTACCACTGTTCTCCGTAATTTTTATATCATCCTGGAGAAGTTCATTCAACAGGGAAGAAATAAAGATCATCTGAAAATTAAGTGTCTATGGACTCAACTTGCTATAGGATGAGGCCAAAGAGAAGCACCGTGCACTCAGCTGTTGGAATATTCTGTCTCTGGGCTTACCGAATTTATCTGGTGCTTCAGGTGGACTGTGTCTTGACTAGTCACATTTTTATGTACAGACACATCATTCACAGGAATGATGTCTTCATTTGCTGTTACATAGCTGGCAGGAGATGATATCTGTGAATGTTGTCTAATTCTACAATTTGTTAATTTTTAGGTAGACGGGGAGGGAGATTTTAGTTTGTTTGTTAAAACAGTGCCTTTTGTGAGACAGATTCTGACTTCAGCGATTCAGTCTAGGTTGGTTTTGTGTCTTAGATAAAAAAATCTGCTCCGGCTGCTGCGTTCTGCAGCGGTTTGGCTTGTGCATTGTGCAGGTGCTGAAGGCAAGGATAGTCTAAGGTGCAGTATTAGTGTTAGTTGTACGCTTGAGCTTTCCTTTCAGCTTTCTTTTATGCATTTGGAGTGCTAAGAGCACTGATTTTGCTTGTGAGGCAGTAGAAGGGAAATCTAGGATGAGAGAGCTGAGGTGCTTACGTAGGATTGTTCTGGAGAAGCTCCTTGCAGTCCGCTGCACGCCTCTCTCTCCTGGTCACGGCCACTGATGCTCAGCTCCCTGAGTACGGGCCTTCTGGAAGAAGGGCCTGTGCGCTGGACTGTGGAAGCGTCTCGTGAAGGACTAGGAAATGCCATTTCTGAGACAGGGAAAAGAGTTACCAATGATTTTCTTCTGCAGGGGTTTTGCCCATTCAGTATCACGCTGCTGTCTGGTTCTACTCTTGGGGTATTTGCCTGGGACCGAACTTGGCACAGCAGACATCTCGCCCTGTCTTGAAGTTCCTGATGCAAGTAACAGCTAAAATACTGCTAATTTAGTTATTTGCAGCTGATAGTTTCTTTCGAAGGCCTACCTGGAATGAAACAACTTACATGTAATCCGTAGTGTAAGGCAAAGTGTGGAAAAGCAACTTCTTGACACTTGGTGGACTTCTGAGTGAGTCCCTCTGGGTTTTGCCAGACAGCAGGCTGGGGAGATGCCTCAATCTAAATGTTTATAGCTCGCTGTACCCTTCACTGATGCAGCAGACTGCGTTCAGCTCTGCTGCTCACGTCTGGAGGGACACGTGAAATTCAGCTGGAGCACGTCCAAACCTCAGAAGGGGTCTTTCTTGGGGTGCTGGGGTATTCTGTGGTAGAGAGCACTCATCAGCCCGTGGGCAGGGACAGAACTGCTCGAGCTGCCCACCTGGGCTGCTGCCCCTCCCTCCCGAGGTGCAAGCTGTGAATGTTCCAGCACTGAGGCGCAGGGTAACACCAGGGCTCACGCTGACACTGCACCGGAAACTGCCACGTGTTCAACTTCCCTTCTTTTTCTATGATGACGGAATTGTTTGGTTTCCCTTGCTTAGGTTGTCTGCCATTTCTGGTCTTTTGTAGTGAAGTACAAACTGGACAGATAATTTAGTTTTGGGTTGTTTGCTTCAGCTGCAACTTTTAAGGGTAAAAAGAGGCTTAACAGGTAAGCCGAAGGATAAGCAAGTGACAGCTTGTGTTGGGCAGTGTAAAGAATCTTCTCACACGTATCCAAATCAGTTTTGAAGAAGCAGCACCAGCGTGTAGGCACTTGAATAAACTGCCTGTTTCTTACAGGAGTGTGAATGGAAAACAGGCCAGTACTTAGCATTTTATATTCAGTTGAGAGACAGCCATAGATTGTAAATAAACTTCAGTTCAGTCAGTTGCGAGGGTGTTGCAGCTGAGCAGCTGCAGTGCACCACGAACTGCTGTTAACCCGAGGACGAGTCTGGGGTAATTACTTTGTTCTCCTGTCAGGTGGGGTGGGATAAACATGATAGTGTTTGTTTAGTGATTCAGAATGGGCGGTTTGGCTTTTGAATTGAAACCTGGTCTATCACGTTGTCAGGCTATTAAAATACCAACTACTGGAGGCCAAACACCAGCGTGTGTTTGGGAGCCGGAGCCCAGCAGAGCTCTAGAGCAGCCCAGCAAGAGCTCCACGTGAGGCTGGGACCTCGGCTGGGGGGTTGTGGAGGGGAACAGAAGGAAGGTTAGACAAGCTTTTATAATCAGTCCTGCCCTGCTCTGGGGGTTGAAAGAGAGATATTGTTGTCAAATGAATGCATTTAGCATTTGGGGTTTTTTTCTCCCAGGACAAGGCGGGCATAATGCCTTGCAAACTCATGAGAGGTTTGCCTTAGCACAACCCTTTGCGGAAAGCCTTGGGTGCTTGTTAGGCAGGATGCTCCTTCTGTTCTGGCAGGAGTGTGAGCTAATGCCTAAGTCATGCTGGATTTTTCGCCCTGTTCTTGGAGCTGATCAGGTGGTGACAAGTCCCGAGTCAGATGGGGCAGCAGAGATCTAGAGCTGTCTGGAGAAAAGCAGGCAAAGGTTTGCTCACCCAGCAGGGAGGAATGGCTGTTCTGTGGTGAAATAAGGGTAATTTTGCTGGAAGGAACTCTAGCTAATAGGTTAACAAGTTGGAGGCTGTGATGCATCAGATAATCAAGTGCTAATCTTTTGTGGATGAAAAATGATAGAATCATAGAATGGCCTAGGAGAAATGATGGCACTCTCTGTTCAGCACAAGTATTTTTGCAGTCTGTATTTGCCTCGACTAAACCTGAAACAGCCTTTTGTGCTCTGCTAAAAATGGAAGAGTTCTGTAAAAGTCCCTGAAGATGTCTTCTTCCCATAAGTTGGCTCTCATATGGAAATTAATCCTGGATAAATTTAGCACTGATGGGGTGAGTGTGTAGTGTGTATGTTCAAGCATTTTCTGAACGTGTAAAGTTGATTCTTTTACTGCTGTCGCTAGGTGATGTTTTTTGTAACATTTCCAGGGCATCTTGGTGATGCCAGAGAAGCCGATCGTAAGTGAAGCTGCGTATTTCGTGTTCTCTGCAGGCCTGGTTTTGGTGTCCTGCTTCCTGCCGTAAGGCTAGATACAAAGCTTTCATTTCCCCTGGACTCGTGTCTGTCGACTGGTGGTTACGTCATGCAGAGAGGTTTTCAAATGCTTTTTAGTAAAGGCAAGAAAAGATCCCTTAAAACCTTTAACTTTTTTTTTTTTTTTTTTTCTCTTTAAGATTTGGACCCCATGGAATCCCTGTGACCATATTTCCTAAAAGGGAATACAAGGATAAGCCTGAAGCCATGCAGCTCCAAAGCAAACCATTCCAAGACGAGGCACAGGTGAAGTGTGAATCCAATGCTGCGGTCCCTGACGACTCCTCGCTCACGCAGCCATCAGAACCCAGCACAGCCAAAAGCCTGTGGACTTCTAAACCACCTCCTCTCTTTCATGAGGGAGCACCATATCCTCCTCCTTTGTTTATCAGGGACACATATAACCAGTCAATACCTCAGCCTCCGCCCCGGAAAATTAAGCGGCCCAAGCGTAAAATGTACAGGGAGGAACCCACTTCCATCATGAATGCTATCAAACTACGGCCCCGGCAGGTCTTGTGCGACAAGTGCAAAAACAGTGTCGTTGCAGAAAAAAAGGAAATAAAAAAAGGTGGCAATGCAAGTGACTCTTCAAAATATGAGGATAACAAAAAGCGAAGAAACGAGAGTGTCACTACTGTGAATAAAAAACTTAAGACTGACCATAAAGTGGATGGAAAAAGCCAAAACGAAAGCCAGAAAAGGAATGCTGTGGTCAAGGTTTCAAATATTGCCCACGGCAGAAGCAGAGTGGTTAAAGTTTCCGCACAAGCAAATACTTCAAAAGCGCAGTTAAATACAAAAAAAGTTCTCCAGAGCAAAAACATGGATCATGCAAAAGCTCGGGAAGTCTTGAAAATGGCCAAAGAAAAGGCACAAAAGAAGCAGAGTGCAACCTCCTCTTCCAAAAATGCACATTCAAAGGTCCACTTCACGCGGCGTCTCCAGAACACCAGCTCAGGTTCCCTCCCACCCCGATTGCGTTTAAAGCCACAAAGGTATCGGAATGAAGAAAATGACTCTTCTCTCAAGACAGGACTTGAGAAAATACGGAGCGGCAAGATGGCAACTAAGCCGCAGTCTCGCTGCTCCTCCACCCGCTCAGCAGGTGAGGCCCCTTCAGAAACTCAGAGCCCCTCAGAAGGCCCCGAAGAGGCCAGCAGTGAGGTTCAGGACACGAGTGAAGTGCATGTCACTGTTGATCAGGATGAACACCAGACACTGGGCAAGAGAGGCAGCAAAAGCAATATAACGGTTTACATGACCCTTAATCAAAAGAAATCTGACTCTTCCAGTGCGTCAGTCTGTAGTAGCGATAGCACAGATGATTTGAAATCTACCAACTCTGAGTGTAGCTCTACCGAAAGCTTTGATTTTCCTCCAGGCAGCATGCATGCACCTTCCTCCTCCTCCTCCTCCTCAAAGGAAGAGAAAAAGCTCAGTAATTCCTTGAAAACGGAAGTCTTTTCCAAAAACGTCTCTAAATGTGTCACGCCAGATGGCAGGACCGTATGCGTAGGGGACATTGTTTGGGCCAAGATTTATGGCTTCCCTTGGTGGCCAGCCCGTATCCTCACTATAACTGTGAGCCGGAAAGATAACGGCCTTCTAGTTCGACAGGAGGCTCGTATCTCGTGGTTTGGCTCCACAACAACATCTTTCCTTGCTCTTGCACAGCTCTCCCCCTTCTTAGAAAGCTTCCAGTTGCGCTTTAATAAGAAGAGAAAGGGTCTGTACCGCAAGGCCGTCACAGAGGCAGCCAAGGCTGCTAAGCAGCTCACTCCCGAGGTTCGGGCCCTGCTGACGCAGTTTGAAACGTGAACGTGGCGAGTAAGGTAGGCGAGAAATCTGGAGGCTCCACAGAGTTCGTAGCCTAGTTAGAGAGCTCCTGCGAAGGACTTGCCAAGTCAGAAGTTGCACTCGGTTGACTGCTCTTTTTCTACTCGAGTCGTTCCATTTGTAGCGGTTTCTTGACAGTTAAGCCAACTGGACACGCAATCAGAACTAGCCGACAGGGAGAGCTTCAGTATTTTTCAAGTGAGAATTTTTTTGGAAAGAGAAAAAACAAACCCAACTCCTCAAACACCCAATGCATAGGAGCCATAGCCTCAGCTGAAAGGCAGCTTATTTGCAGGGAATTTTTTAGTAGTTTCTACCCAGTATATAACTAGTTGCTGTGTGGCAAAGGATTAAAACAAGGGATGAAAGTAGTAGCTGTGATTTTTTTTTTTTTTTTTTTTTTTTTTTTTTTTTTTGATTAGGTGGCCCATCAGGGAAGTGTAGAAATGTAAGCCTTGTCTAAATGGTCTTTAAAACTTCTTTTAAATTGTCTCTGTTGTGTTCGGTCTGGCCGATTCACGGCGTGCTGCGACACCGTGAGGAGGAGACGTGCCCCGTCCACCCGGCCGGCCCGAACGGCGTTGTGAGACTCGTTGAAATTTTTAAGGGAGAAGAACAGGTGTAACTTAAAGACCAGGTTAAATGGGGTTTTATCGTAGTGACCACTTAAACACTCAGCCTTTCTATGCACACGGGGGCACAAATAGAACACGTTCTTCAGGGTCGGAGAAGCTGAGAGATGCCTGTAGCTCTAAGACAAAGCTGAGAAGTTGCTCAGCGTTTGGGATCAAGGGCTGTTAATGCTGCATAGGTGTGAATTGAACTGCTGGTCTTTCTGCCTGAAGAAAAGCTTTCAGGCCCTTTGCCTGGAGGTTTAGCTTAAGAGAGGCTTTGTTTTGAATGTGTAAATAATTGATCGCTGAAATTGGTCAGATTTTCTCCTGACTGGTTGTTCCTAAATTCTTAGGATACGTCCTAGTAAATTACACTTTGTGAATTGTCAGATGTGTAATTGTTGCATTTGGATGTATCGAACTTCATTTTTTTTTTTAAAAAAAAAAAAAATTTCCGTTTTAAGGTATCTGTTTGCAGGTCAGAAAATGAGAATATGTAATTGTGTAATGCTCTGAAATGTAAAAAAACAAACTGTAAATAAAATTGACTAAATCTGAATTATTTGTGTGTGTTTCTCAAAAAGCTTTGAAAAAAAAATCCAGGATGTTAGAGCACTGTATATGTATGCCATATTTAGAGGACACCCTTTTAAAAAGAAAATTGTCCTTTTTCACGCAAGATAGCTGCTTGATGTAAAGTACTATTGGTGTACTTCAGTCTTAATTTTGAGATTAAGTCAGTTTCAGAAGCAGCTCTATAGAGGGCTTTCTGTAAAGTTGATCAAATTTCTCCCTTAATTTGATTTTTGTTCCATATATCCGAATAAAGACGGTGGATAATGTCACTTACACAGTGGAGAAATGTTTTCAGTTTTCTCCATCTAGCAAAGCCTAATCAGACCCTCTCTCCACTGCTACTTCAGCTTTCCTTGCATGTCTTTTGCTCAGTGTTGGGGCATTTTCATGCAACTGTCATTACATTTTATTTTTTTTTTCTTCTAGTTTTGGTCCTTACCCTGACCATGTGAATTCTGTCTCTCCTCCAACCCACTCCTGTTTCAGCCTTGCAGTATCTTGTGAGAATCTCTCAGCGTTCCTCCCAAAGCAGTTTTCATCCTGTTTTTTCCCTAAGTGCCCGTGTGGGCAATCATGACGGATGTAAAAATGTAAGCGTAGCCTGATTTTAAACAGACATGAAAATGGGGGTAAGGATTTAATCAGCAAACCCTTGAAACCTTTTTAACTTGAGGTTAAATTTTTATGTTCGTGACACTCTCTGGTCTTTACAAAGCATTTGGTTTCTTCTTACCTTTCTAAATTCTTCTGTTGTGCCCACAGAACTATTGGAAGTCTGAAGTGTCAAATACAGGGCCGTTCCAATTTTCCTCAAGTTCGCAGTCATCTCGCTTAGGTGCTAATTAAGCTTCCAAATATACCAGCTTTACCTTGGCATTCTGACAGCTACCAAAACAACTCCACTGGTCAATGCTTTTTGAATGTGATAAACACACAATAAATTTCGTAATGTGACAAAAAAATTGAAAAAAAAAAAAAAAAGCCTGTTTCACTTCTATGTATTCTTTCCTGCAAACAGAAACAGTTACTCTGTTTAAGTAAATAAGCCGTACTTTGTTATAAAAGCAGCTGCTTTTTGAAGTCAAGAACCCGTACAACGTGGTCCAGGAGTCTACACCAGTTCCCTGAGGTTTAGAAGCTCAAGCAAACTGGTTATAAATTAGTTATTCTGAGCCAAGTAGAGGTGGAATCAGTATTGACATTGTTATTTTTTTCTTTAAAAGGCCTGGGAGCTTTGTGCTCTTATCTCTTAAATTCATTCAGAGTTAGAATAGGACCCAACGTTTGCTCAGGTGTTGGCTGGTAAGATGGGAGAGGAACAAGTATGAGAGAGTTTTGTTTAGGTTGTTTTCTGTTCAGAAGAGCGTTTCTGAAAGGTGTTTGAGGAGTCTTGGATTTGATGTGTAGTTGATCCGTCTCTTCAGAAGCCTTACCTAGGTTCTGTAGTGAATGTGCGATACCACTTCAGACTGAACGGGTCTCCAAAGAAATAGATTATTATTTTTTTTTAACAGCATTATGTTACGTTAGGCTGAAAATATCCTATTCAGCCTCATTGTCCCATTCACTCTGAAGTAGCTCATACTCTAGGTACAACAGTTTACAGCAGAGAAAAATGGGGTTTGATGCAAATCCCGGATACGGTGAATAACCGCGGTGCCGGCAGTAGGGGAGCTGCGCGCGGATGGGCTTCCAAGGCTTGGGCAAAGCCCGGAGTGCTTTTAGCTATAAACTGCAACCCCCCTCATCTCGTGGGCCTGCCTGCTGCCGGCGATGCCCACGTCGGCAGCTGCTGCTCTTGCACCTCCCGGCCCGGCGTTGGCTGGGCGCGGCGGGTAGCTTCCCGAGTAATTCCCGATGTGCGTCCGTGTTGTGGAGCTTGCAGCTGGCGCTGGGTCTTGAGAGGACAAACCTCAGGAGAGAGTGACTGCTGGTTTTCTGTCGGCTCAGCGGAATGAACTGCGAAGGAGGTCTGTCTGAGTTAAGGAAACTCCTCGGTGGAGCTGTTGAATATGGGTGGCCTCTGGGTTTAGGGGTGGAAACGCGACAGGTGGTGATGAGTTTCTAGTGCAGGCCTGCTTTTCCTTGGGAGCTCAGTAGCGTCAGTTAAAATGTTTTGGGAGAGAGGAGTTACTCCAAAATTTGTAAAGACTTCTGTTAACAGGAGCGTTCCAAGGCGTGATTGCTTTGAGTGAAGCTAGACGCAAACAGTGAAATGCTTGTGTGTCTCTGCAGTTCTACAGGAAATTGAACAAATACTTGTTTTTCCTAATCAGAGTTGTTATTTTATATCAAAACTGAAATGAGATAATCTTTGCTGAGTATATGGTATTTTCTTTTAGGCAGTGCTGCCTTTTAGTTTGAAACTAACAGCTCCCTCACCAGGAGGGGTGTTTGGTGGAGGTCACTTAGGTCAACTGTGCAAGGCTTAGAAGGCTTTTTTTTTTCCCCTGCATGTTGTAAAATACTTTATTTAAAAAAAATAACCAACTTAGTTTCTAAATGTGATTAGGCTTAAAAAATAGCATGTCAATGCAAGTGAGGAAGGGGTAAGAGTTGCCCTTGGCATTGCTAGCCTGGGGTTCATTTCTAGGTCCTGAGTCCCCAAACCAATTTCCCTTCTTGTCTTCTGTGTGCTCTTGCTCAAGCTGTCAGAGTAGAATAGGAACATGAATTTTGGAAAATAAATCTTAGTAGCTAGTCCTTGGTGGCATTATCATCTGTCCTCATGCATGTTCTGTGAAGTACAGGGCAAAAATAGAGCTGCCTTCCTGGCTGAAGAATGCTGGAAAGAAGGTGGCTGACAATCAGCGAAAGGCTGTTTCAGTTACCCTCCTCTTTCTCTGTCATTTTATTCTAATGAATGCCTACAGGAGCAAGCACAGTCAGTCCGGGCAGTGGGCTCACCACGCCAGCTCGTGGATGAAGCCTGGGAACTGGCAGCAGAGCGAGCTCTGATTGCAAGGGCGGTCAGGTGGCAGTGCTTTGGGTCGTAAGCCGTGTGGCGAGAGAGCAGCTACACTGTTATAAACCACCTTGGAACGGATCTGACCGTGCAAAGCGTAGAGCGGTTAAAGGCTGAGGTGCTCTCCATTCTTACCCACAGTTTGCTTTTTAAGGGTATAAACAGGAAGATCACAGGGAACCTGAAGGAAGAGAGAGGACCTTGGTGTATGGAGCGAGGGCTGATGCTGCGAGGAGAAGAGGACGTGGCTCTGCGAGTTCGGTCCCAGGGAGCAGTGGTTAGAGAGCTCGCAGGATGATGCTGTGGAAACCTGTGCCCCTGGCCCCCAGTCAGCTGTTTGAGCTTTATCTAAAGCTGCTTGACACTGGTGGAAATGGAGGGACTTGCTACAGGAGTTTGTCAGCTTCAGCTGTGCGTGCATTAAATGTGTGTGTCTTTTTTCAGGACAGGATGTAGTAGCATACCTTTTAGGCACATAGACAGGCTATACTTGCAATAATATCGTAAAATTATCCCTATAAATCAAATAAAGTATCGATAACAACAGAGGTTTTGTGTAACTAACTTCCTTAAAGCTGCTTCCAACCTGATTGTAGTGATCAGAGATCATCCATGTTTAACATGAGGACAGGTAGAGGCCCATAGCATTAAAGACTTTTCTAGTCGCTGTCAAGCTATCTAACGATCCATTAGATCCAAGCTCCAATTATCCGGCTTCAAATAATTCTCAATCTGTAGCGGGGAGAACCTCTGTTTTGTTACACCCTTAGCAAGTTCCTGCTCTGTGCTGAAAATACGTCAACTGCTGTTCTTGTGACAACTTTGTATTTTAGTTTAAATAGTTCCCTCCTGTGGTGTTATCCTGTTAGTGTATTTATAGAGCGTGGCCATTTAACTTGATAAAACAAGATCCCCTTGTAAGATGACTTTTTCCTGCTCATCCTCCTGGCATTTCTGTGCACCTGCTCTAGTCTGAGCTCATCTTTCTCCAACGTCGCTGGCGAGAACTGTTTACGGTAAATTCGGCGGGATTTTATGGGTAATTATATCAAACGGCAGCGAATCTTCCCTAAGTCAGAGAGAGCTCTGATTATTGTTTTTTAATCACTAGATCCCAACAGCAGCTTATAGGTTCCTATGATTTACTCACAGATTTCAGTCTTTGGTAATACCTGGGATGGGCATACCAGTCCAGACTGCAATTCAGATCAATGTATGGATTTTCGTCTTAGATTAAACTGCGACACGACTGCCCTTCTGTGAGCACAAGGCACACCCAGGCAGTTCCCCGGCAAGGCTGCGGACGCGGTGGTTTGGTGACTGGCTTGCTGTCCTGCTCTCTCCCTGCACAGCTTTGTTGCTGCTCCCAGACCGGGCAGCTGGGGATGACCCTTCCTGGGGCAGCGCTGGCGAGCTTGGTGCCAGGTACGGGTTGTCAGAGGGAACTCGGATCCATGGCTCCCAGAAAAAACAACCAGTGTTCTTGGTGTGAGGTAGGATGGGCAGCAGCGTGGAAAAGAACGTTGTTGACAAGACCAGGACTTCTATAGCTTAGAAGACCTGAGCAACCTCACGCATCCAAGCTGGTCTCGTGTGCTTGTGTGACCTGACCGGATGGTTTCTGTATTCTCAGGGCTGAAAACCAGGATTTCCTGGGCTCGTGCTGATGTAGCAGGAAAATCCTTGATCTTCTCCACCTCGCCCCCCACGGGCTGAGGGGGTGAGGTTAACGACGCGGGCTGCAGGTGTACGTTGGCGCAGGGCACCTGTTGGATCCCGCGTTGCGAGTTTAAATTCGGGCTTTACTCATTCCTTGTGTGAAGACAAACAGATCTGTGGGATTTATTTGGGCTACGTGTTTGTGACGTTATTTTCAAAATCAGGACCATTCTATGCTCTTTATTCTTCAGTCCAGAGAAGGAAGAAAAGGAGGATTGGAACTGAGGAGATTTGAGGTCTGCGAATACCTGCAGGAAAGGTGCCAAGGTGGAGAGGAAGCACACTTCTGTTTAGGTGCAACTAGGACAAGAAATAATATTTAAAATCAGGGAGTTAAGATTAGGGACTAGAATATTTATTCCAGTTATAGTGAAACCCTGGGCGTTGTTTGGGGAGTTGCGTGATTTTCCTAACTGCAGGCTTTTAAAAGCAATAGATTAGGCTAGCCTCGGTCAGGAATGGGTTAACTTCATCCTGCCTTTGGCTGTGGGATAGAGTAGATGATCTATCCCGATGCTCTCATGACTCTCTTTTCTGTAATTTTGCTATTATCAATTTCCGATTGGGAAAAAAACCCAACATTGTGGAAATATGCATTAAACCCCCCATATAGTGGAAACACGCATATAGTGAAGGAATCTGCCTCGCGCGTCCCGTTCACAGTCATGCAGGAATATCATCCCATCAGCAATATTTGATTCAGGGGAAAAAACCCAAAACCTTTCCTTGAGAATTTTCAAGTGCTGTGGGATTTAGGGACCTAATATCTTCTGATGCATTTGTATGAAAAACAGCTGGCTTTGGCCCTGGTTTTAGAAATGCTTGACGCCGTGTTACCTGTTCCAGGGAATTAGGCGAGTGAGCTGAAGAATGTGTTACTGCTCTTGGTTTTCCTTGTAGCTGGGGCCCTCTTGTTGCCGATTGTCTCAGGCTGTAGGGTTCTCCTGGCTTTTTAGTAGTTTGTTATCTGAGGAGAAACCTATTTTAGCTCTGACTAGTTAAAATGTCAATCTGTACTAGCGAAATAACATGTGCTGTCTCCTCTGTTACATAGTTTTGCATACAAAGTATTAGTCCCCTAAGGAAGCTGCAATTAAGGCACTGTAATTATGTTTAAATTTGGGCTCTGCTTTGAGCCATGCATTTTCTCCTTCGCAGTATGTGATGGAGCTACAGCTATTTTTACTTTCCTTGTCCTTCCGGGCTGCCTTTTCTTCCGCTTAATGGCTGCCTGTTGTCTCTCTGCTTTTCCTCTGGAGAGAGAGCCAAACCCTTTGGAAGGCAGGGCTTCTCTTCAGAAATAAGTGAATACGCAGGATGATGAAGATTTTTTTACCTTACACAGGTCAGAATTTTCAGCGAGGGCTCCCCGGGAGCTCATGCCGCTGGTCAGAGGCCATAAAGCTGGAGCCACGCTCGTCCTGCCCCACGGGCACGTGTGTGTTGCTGGTGACGGGTCTTGGGGGGATTCCGTAGCCTCCGGGTGTTGAACAAAACTGCTGCAAAGCAGAGCTGGGGCTGCCGTGGGCAGGCTGCACCTCACCGCGGGCTCGCGCTTTGCTGCCGACTCGTGGGTTACACGGGGCAGGGAGCGCAGTGGCCGAGCGATGGACTGAACGGACCATCGCTGCCGTGGGGAGGGTCAGGGAATTTAAGGATGCGGCGGCTGCGAGCACCCGGGGATGCTTCGCCCTTTGTGGCAGCTCTGCTCTTTGTGCCTTCGGCTCGCTGGGCTCCGCAGGGTTCCCCCCAGGGAATCCTCGGGGTGAGAAGCGTCCCCCCGCAGCGCGAGCGCAGACACATCGCCGCACGTGGATGCGTTTGTTCTTCAGTCGCGATATCCGAGGGGCCTCATCTTGTACGCTCCTGCCTTGAGCCTTTCCCACAGCGCTATTGATCCATATAAACCAAGGTAAAGCCAATTATATTTTAATTGGCCAGTTTTTGTACCTTATAGGTTCTTCCTCACTGGTCTGGGCTACAGCCGCACGCAGCGCCGTGGAGTGAGCTTCCCTGCGGCAATAAAAGGTCCCGTTGCGAAATACGTGTTAGTTCTGCCCAACGTGCCGGTAACAAGCGTAGGGCTGGTGTGTATTTGGAAGATTCTGCACTAGTTAAACACTCTCTTGACATTAGTAAACCTTTTTTTTTTTTTAATCTACTTTTTACCCTGGCATTTTGCCTCTAAATAATAACATCCCTGAGAGCAACT
>NW_009730850.1:0-28458 GCF_000703405.1 Apaloderma vittatum
CGAGTGGAGAGGGCCACGGCCTCCGGCAGCAAGAGGAAAAGTATTTTTGTTGAGTTTTTTTAATTTTTTTTTTAAATTTTATTTCATCACGTGCGGTTCGTCTTAATGTGTTTTTAAAAGTTTCGTTCCTGCCGCGTGGGAGTGGGCGATTTAAAAATCCACGTGGTCACAAGCTTTTGTGCAACTTAGGAGTAACCGCTTCGCAGAGCAGCTTGGGGGAGGCCCGTTGAAATGGATTTCCTTTAAAAAACTGTGTCCGAAGGATTAGCGTGTGATACACGAGGTAGTGCTTGGGCGGTTATGACTTAGCACCATCACAGCCCGTAACTACAATAAAACCGCAAGCCACTCCCTCCCAGGCTTACCCTCAAACCCAGCCCAAGTGCCTTCTTTCACACTATTTCAAAGGTAAAAAGTTTCCCACAGACTCAACAGCAGCTCAGACCTATGTGCAGTTGTTTGCTACTCTAGAATACTGTAGTAATGGGGATGAGTATTTCTGTAACAAATTATGTCATCCCAATAATGTCCTTTTTGGTCTAATTTAGGCACAGATTTAGCAACTCGCAGAGCACTCTTGCTGAAATGATCCTTTTGCTTCCAGCGGCAGCGTTACCTAAACCTTGGGGGATTTCCAGGAAAGCAGGACAGTCTGCTTTTCCTCGCCTTAGCCTGAGCACCTCAACATCATCCCTACTTGCTGGTAAAACCTTAGTAATTCTACACCATCTCCTTCCTCAGTGCTCCAAAACCAGACAGTTTGGCACCGAGGGCAGGAGGATTTTTTTACCCGTGAGGTGGTTGTTCGGGTTTTTCTGAATGATCATAACGTGCTGCCTTCCAGACACAACTGAGGCAGATCACGTTCAACTTGTGAGACGCGAGTGCAGCTAAGGCTGAATATTTTTGCAAAATGCATACATAATGTTACTGGTTTTAACTTGTCTAGGGAACTCTACCAGCTCTTTTGCCAACTTTGTTTGCATGTAACATGTATCTGGTTTTATCTGTTTCTTTTTTTGTTTTGTTTGAGGAAGTAATTCTCCCAGATTTTCTCCTATTATTCTCCCATTTTTATTTCTCCACACTTTTCCACAGCTCGGTGACATTCCTTTTAGTCCAGTTCCATCTAGTGTAGTATTTAAATCCCCAAAGGAGAATGAAATGGTATTTTCAAGGGGAACTCTCATAGGTGTCAAGAAAACATTGCACTGCTCTGTCCTGCAAACAGCTCCGCCGTTCCTGCCCTCTCGGAGTAGAACAACTTCTATCAGCACAAGTCCAAAGGGCAACGCATAAATGAAAAACACAGTCAAAACCTTCATTTCTGAAACGTCTCCCACTTCCCTGAAGCATTTGCTGATGACATTTCAGGGCTACTCTGTAACTCAACAGTGGTTTGAGTTTTCATTTTTGGCTGATAGCCAGCTTGCAAATAAATAAAAGGCACTTAAATAGCTAATGAGAGTTCATCAAGGTTCTTCTGGCTCCTTCCTCTTGAGCAAGCCCCTTGTGCTCCCCACACTGTCGAAGGGGCACCTTGTCTGACCTCACTGTGTGGAAAGAGAGTGATGAAAAATAGCCCCAAACTTGGAAAAAAACTAGGGAGTTTAATTTGGAAAATGCAGACTTCTGAAAGAGTACATATACTTTACACTACAGGTAAAGACACGTTTGACAAGGCTCTGTTTTAAAAAATTAAGCATCTTCATTTCCCCTCAGAGCTCGGTGTAAAGGAAAAATACAGAATTTCGTGGAGATCGCAGGTAATCTGGAACATGAGCTTTCGACCAGAGGATTTGTTCACATCCAGGTTGATTCTTAAAATCATCTGCTTTAAGAATGCTTGTGGTCTCTGGAAAACTATAAGGACTGTTGCTACCTTCCAGTTAAACTGATACATTTCCTGGGTGGGATCTTAATTATTTATTTGGGAAGCTAAATTATGTCAGTGGTGTAATAATAAATCTGACCACGAGGGGTTTTTAAATATAAAACATACATGTGTCATGAACGCTGAGGCAGAGGCGCTAGCACAGGGGAAAAGTAGGGCATTTGCCAGCTAAGACATCTGATCCTATTGTGTTATTTTTCAATATTAATGAAAGGTAAACACAAATGAGCTGCTTGTTGTTAGATGAAGAGCAGTTGTCTAAATCAAACCTAGGCAGCTGTTCCTGAGATTTTACTGTAAAATGATTTTACTGTTGAGATTTTACTGTAAAATGTTTTTTTACAACTTGAGTAATTTGGAAGTTTGCTTTATTGGCTATGTGCATGGCCAAAAGACTTTGAGAAAAATTACCAGGAGTTCTTTCAGGAAAAAGAAGTGTTGACCGAGTTACAATTGTAAATCAGATTTTACCAAGGAGTACAATTTCAGAGGGAGACACCACCAACAAATCAGTTCTTTAGTACCTGCTTGCACCAGTTGTCCATATGAGTTACGGCATATTAATTTCTTGAAGGTGCAAACACTCACAGAACTGGTAGTTTAAAGCAAACAGATTAATAAAGAAACGTGATTTTTACCTACATTTTATGTTTTAGGTCAAATGACAGATGGCTGCAAATAAACAATGACAGCAAAGGTTGATGATAACAGAAATAGATATTATGCTATTCATGCTGCTAGAATGAAGTACTCAAGTTATGTGGCTCAGAGAGACAAGACCCTGAACTGGTTTACTCCTAAGAAAAAGGCAGATCATTTATAGCTCAGCCTAAGTAAGAAATTCATCAAGGTTTAACAGAGAATAATAACCTTTCTGAAGAGTTTTTAATTGATATCTCAACCTCTTTAAGAGGAAGATAATTCTCTTAAATTTTTAAGAATTGCTCAAATTCTATTGCAAAATTATCGTTTTCTGTTACTGCTTAAACACCTTTCACGCAGCTTTGCAGGTGCTACTCATTTCTTTGCAGCTCTATTGCTTTCATCTCTATTAAAGCCAATAATACTATTCTATGAGGATTTATATTAAGGCGATTTGAAGACGCCATTAAGAAGATCATCTCTCTCTCCCTGCCAGGCTGTTTCAAGAAAGTTATCTCTTCTTACCATGTCACTTGGGACAGTTCTGGAAACAGAGACCAAGCATTTGGAAACCCAGAAGAGATCTCTGCTCTGAACCAAGAGCCCCATTCTTCCAAGCAGCATGAGGAGAATTTCCGAATTCTATACTGACAATTTCAGAGTAATCTTTAAGGAAGAGAAAGCTATGAATTGCTTCAGAGTGTTGTGTAGGCCTGGTCTCATGTGGGATCATTTATGGGACAGAATTTGCTCTTTGAAGCTTCTTACTGAACCTATGACTCCGGAACAAGCTCATCCATTTCCTTAACCCTATGGCCCTGGACATAGACATGAAAAAAAAGCAAGGGTAGGTAGTTGGGAGAGAATCTATTGTGGCTAAAAAGCAATGCCTCAGTGTGACAGGCTTTCTCTCTTGGCCTCTTTCTCAACAGGAGTCAAGCAGGTAAATACAGATGCCTGGGAGTAGAAAGACCTAGGAAAGCTAATTGATTTTTGTCATATTTCAGGAAGGAGATTGTACCTTGATGCCTAAAATCTCCTGCTAGTGAGCAGCCAGCATGGCCAACAAGTTGGGCAGCAGAACTCCTAGGGGCAGCTGCTAGGAAGGATTTTCCTACACATGTAGGTGCTCTAGGCTCATACCCCAAATTCTGCTAAATAAAAAAAAAAAGAAGAGAAA
Source organism: Apaloderma vittatum (assembly GCF_000703405.1). NCBI lineage: Eukaryota > Metazoa > Chordata > Aves > Trogoniformes > Trogonidae > Apaloderma > Apaloderma vittatum. The sequence continues at coordinate 3,717 of NW_009730850.1, forward strand.
AAATGAAGAAAAAAAAGATTAAGAAAAAAAAAATGAAAAATAGATGAAGAAAGAAGAAAAAAGAAGAAAAGAAAGAAAAAAGAGGAGAAAAAAGAAGAAAAATAAAAGAGAAAAAAGAAGAAAAAATAAAAGAAAAAATGAAGAAGAAAAAAAGAAAAAAGAGGAGGAAAAAAAAGGAAAAAAAAAGAGAGAGAAAAAGATTTTTCCAGATCAAGGAGGAGTTAGTTAAAGAATGAGATCAACCTATCAGTGAGATAGCCCTAAGAAAGGAAAAATGTACTTTGAGTAGGTGACAGAGTTCAAGAATTAAGGCTGAAGGGAGCTCCAAAAACTATGGAGAAAATGTGTCTCTTCGCAGACAGAGATTTTACTCACCCAAAGCAAGGCAGAGAATAAGAATACCTCACTGAGTTCAGCTACAAGTGACCAGCCTCATGAGGGGAGAGCTTCTTGCCAACCTTTCTGCCAAACTGCCAAAGGCAGACACAATACTTCTAAGTCTTCTGCTGAGGAAGAAGAGCTGTGGTTGGACTTGGCCAACCAGGGGAAAGAGGTGGTGGGAAGAGATGGTCCCTGAAGGAAACCTGCAGAACCTGGAGTCCCGATCACAAGCTTCGAACAAGCAGCCAAGAACCAAGTGGAAATCTGCCACTGAGATCTGGAGGGAGGAGCTGGAGGCAATTTTTTGTGCAAGAGTAAGAGGGAATGGAGTTGGCTAACAAAGCCACCACACTACACAGATAACTTGAGATAGCTTAATTGGATTGAATCAGCTAATTAGACTGCAACAAATCAACCAGATTTGACACTTAACATCCTCTAAAGAAACAAGCTAAGGGCAGATGGAGGAGAAGGGCAGGCGGGGAGAAAGCAGCACAAAGGGAGGAGGCAGTAGGATACATGCCCCTTCCTCAGGGCAGAGGTATCTCATTCTGAAAATAAAGATAGGAAAGGTGAAAGACTTTCCTTGAGGAAGCCCTCACTCACAAGGCCATGTAGATAAGGAGAGGGCAGAATAAAGATTGGCAAGCTTCAGGCAAAATTTGGGGAGCTACTGGTCACAGAGGTCCCTAAAAGCAAGTTGGGTCCCATAACGGCTGTTCACAGTCAGGAATTAACTACAGGTGAAATAAACCCAATCCAGGACACACATTTGACCTTAGCGACTTCCCTCAGGTCTGACTGCCTGCTAGTACTGCAAATCACAGCATTCAGAGAAATCAAGGGACCCAGGTGCTGCCTCTAGGGCAGAAATGGCAGAGCCTGAGCCACAGGGCTAGTGGCATGAGCCCTGTGCTGCACAGGCATGGGGTGATACGGTTGGCATCTAATCCTCTGTCTTCACTGACCCCATGATGCAGAGACCACCAAGGAAACTAGCACCAGTGCCAAATGGGTATGGGAGAGAAGGGCTGCAAGGGGGTACTGGCGCTGCAGGGCCAGAGGAAATATTTTCCAGCTTACCTATATCTCTAGGAAAGGTGTATGAAGGCTCTTAGCAAGGAGAGGATAGGTGTTGAAGCAAGAGAGTTTAGGACTTCCATGCCTTTCAGCTTCCAAAGAAATGTCTTTAATTAGAGTGACAGTTAAGGTGGCTTTCCTGATGGGGTAACTGGGCTTATCTAGGAGGGGTTAGGGCTGATTAGGTGCTGTGGGAGGGAAGATACTCCAGCTGGGACTGAGCTCACCTGAGCAGGTTGGGGACTCAGCTGAGCTGCAATGCCCTGAAGCATACGACATGTGGTGGAAGCCCAGTTTCCCTGCAGGAAAGCAAGTGAGCAGGTGTAGAGTGGCTCCTTTAGCGGTGGCATCCCTGAGTGAACTCCTGCTCCTCTTATGACCCTCAGGGACTTCTGTGGAAGCTGAACAGGAGCAGCCTTCAGAGATGGCCAGGATGCGAGGGAGTGCCCTGGGATGGCATTGCTACAGGCATTGGCACTTTTTGTAAAACAGGTAAACAATGTGATTGCTATTTACAGAGAAACGAGCTGGCCGGTCAGAGACACTTCAAAAACTGGCCTTTCTAAAACCAGCTAACATGTTGGTTTGTGAGATGCTATTTTCAGCATGCTGTCGAAACAAATCTCTATCCATAGCAGAACTGACTGACTCTTCTTGTCAGGAAAACTACACTTAGCAGTGGCTGAACCAGTCCTAACTCAAGGTTTCAAAACCAAGAGCAATACTTACTGGTTAATTTGCATTATCTGTAGGGGGAGAGTGGGAAAACTGGATAGCTATGAAAGTGACCTCTCGAGATGACCCTTCTTTGCCCTGAGAATGTCAGGGCTGACTAGCTGCACTCAGAGTTGTCTGGGGCATCATGAATATCTATTCCGCACCATGTAATAAAAAAAGGAAAATTTGAGGAAGGGCTAAATCCATCACACTTAGCCAATTGCTAACTGCTTGATGGTGAGCAAGACCGTTCAAGGTTTCAGACACTTTGCTCTGGGACACCTCGTACTAGCCATGGTCCCAAACAGACTCAAGGCTGCAGGTCTGACTGGTTTGGTGTTTCCTCTATTTCTAGATTGTCAAGTTGTTTCAAAGCAGGGAGGCCCAACACATCTAGACACACAAAGAAGGTGGGAGGAGTGGCTACAACCCTCAAGTGCAAGGATGGATGTTGGTGCCCCTCAAGCAGAGATGCATTGTGCTGTGAAGGTCTGGGTCTTTCCCAGTTGTGTGTGTCTGTGTGTGTAAGTGTTCAAATGCTTCTCATTTGAATAGTTAGGCCAAGTTTACCCTCTTGTAAAACACATTCTGCTGTAAATTAGGATAAGCAGCCGTTCATAGGAGGTCTGTAAAATGGGAGGGGTTTTGTATATGCCATTCTTTAAGGTGGTAGCTGCCCTTTTAAAGCTTCTTTCATAAGTCGTGGCAAATGGGCTCCCAGTATGGTCCTTACTCTGAGTCAGCATATAGACAGTGACTGGGGCACTGGAAAGAACATTTTGAATGTGTGCTGAGAAGCCCGGGGGACAGATACTAATTGTTAAACTCAGCTCCAAATGGGTGGTACCTTTCTATCTAGCCCTAGATACACCAGAATGTCAGGTGTGAACCTCGTGCAAACACAGCATGCCAGAGACTCACTTTCTTGGAGACTGACTCTGAAATAGGCCAATGCTGTAGTCCACGTTCCCTCAAGCCTGCTGCATTGGTCCCTATACCTTAACAGCAGATTATTCAGCTCTGATAAACGCATGTTGCTTTGTAATCTCTGTGTCATGACAGTCCCCCTCCAAGCTTGTGGTCCCAGGCTCTCATTGCCCTTTCCTTAAGGCTATGATACTCTTGTGCTGGTTTATATCCCCTTCCCATGTCCTGAAAGGCGGCAGCGTTCAGCAATACCTCCACAACTTTTTGCCTTCCAAATATTTTGGCGTGTCTTCATGCTGGCCAGATTCTGCTCTGCAACACTACACCTCCCAGCTAAGTTTATATAATCCATCATTATCATTGCTTCCTGCTCTATATGTTTTTAATGCTTTAAATGCACATAGAAAAACACAGATTCCCCTCCAATGGGTACATGCAGTCATGTTTCAGGCAAAACCCACTCTAAGTGATCCACGTCCCTTTACAGGACAGCTGTTACAATAGCAGTTATTTGTTTTCCATTCTCAAAGTCTGTCATGGTAAATAGACACAAGCAGAAAATGTCACCTGCCTGTGTGAAATTCATGTAGAGTCCTTGCCAAAACACCAAGTGTAGCAAGCTACGACATCTTAACTACATTCCTCAGAAATTGAGACTGAGTTGCAGGAGTGCAATCTGTTATCATCAGTGTAGAAGCCCTACTAAGTGGTTAGTCTGACTTGGTGGGGTAACAGCTGCTTTACACTTGAAAACCTCTCAAACAAGCACAACATGGTTCCCTTCCCTACTAATTCTCGGTTGGCACCAAGGGCTTTTAAAACTCACTTACATTCTATGCATGGTCCTAGCAAAGCATTTCCCTCTCCACAGAGGAAATGGGAGTACCCAACTTCTCCGAGATCAGTCAATAACCTGTTGCTGGAAAACACCTGTTTCTCTATCAGGTAGGAGTGATAACAGAATAACATCAGCCATCGGAAATTAGAAAGAGTGCTCAGATGTTAGCAATTGCATAGCATATATACCACAATATGTTCTTAGAATAAAACACCTTCCACAGTATTCATCAAGTGAGGGACAGCATCCATTTCATACAGTTGTCAAAAGAGCTATAGGGCCACACACAGTATCTGAAGCAGAGTGGAGAATCTCCTGCCCTGGGAAAGTAAGTAAGTTGTATCAACTCTGTCCAGCAGAAAAAACCCCAAACTGGTCTCTTACCAGAAAGCTGGGGCTGGCACAGGGACCACCTTGTTCTCAGGCTGTGAGGTGTCCCTGACCAACATGTCCACATTTAGGGTGACTGAAGTCATCACGGATTAGCTTCTGAACATAGAAGAAGCCAGTACTTGTGTGTGTGTGTAGGTCAGTTGGAGCTCAGAGCAAGCTAAGCACACTCTGGTTATTCCTTGTTAAGGAACTGAAGATTGCGCTGACGGGGTGAAAACCAGCTGGTGTAGATCATATTTGATATAGCTTGTTAAGAAGAGCACAAAACGCTTGCCAACTTTTATACCTCACATTGTTCACCAACACAGGGTGTCCAGGGTGTGACAGAAAGCGTGATACAAAGAGCAAAAGTCACTGATAACTACTACCTGCTACTTCTCCTGGGAGATGCAGCTTATAGCTCCATGAGCGGCATACTCTTTATGGACTCGTGTTCGTTGAATATAGTGCAAATTCTGAGCACTATATAAGGCTGGATTGAGACCAAAAAGCAACATTTTGGACTGAAGTTATTCACTAGACACAGATGTAGCATCTTTCAGTGCTACAAAAAGAAAAAAACCCTGTGATTCTTGATTTGAGAACGTAGCACAGTATCTTTGGCACTGGTATGATTGCAAGGTGGAAAAATATTGACTCAGCAGGATATTTGTGTCTGTGGATCGGATACTTTGAGACAAATAACTTAAACTTAGGTCATGAGATCAACTCCTAGACGATTCAAAGAAAAGTTTTAAAACATCTGTTCTCATGTTTAAGTTTTCCAAATCCTTTATGACTTATTTGTCCCCAAAAGCTTGCCAGCCATAGGAGTATATAGGCTCACATTTACCTTCCTGCACAAATCCTGCAAGACCGATCAAAACAAAGAGAACAGAGATTGCCTCTTAAATAAGTACATATGCTTAATGTTTGTTAATGCCATGGAGACAGATGATAGTTGTCTGCTACCAGTTTGGAGACTTCAGTGCCTCAAGTGGCTGAATGCTTCCCATTCAAAATAAATTCTGTGAAGTTGAATCAGACTACAAGGACAATAACAGAAGCCTAACCCAAAAAGCCCACAACTGGAGGACTACCAGTCTTCTCTCACCTTCCAACTGGTAGCAGGTGTCAGAGCAGCTCCTCCCTCAGTGATAATGTGCCTATCAGGTAAATGAAAGAACCCACACAAGCAACCTATACTGAAGGGTTTTGACACTGGCTGCTCAGCAGACAACAGACCTGGACTATGTTATTAATTGCCCTTATAACCATGTCACGTTGTGGTGAGAATGAAAACAAATGGGTAATAGCACCAGGAGGTGCCTTCCATTAAAGGCTCCTTTCTGCATACTAGGGTCAGCTGAGCTGTGAAATCATGCTAGCTCTAGTGCAAGCTTAATTATTTCAAATGTAGAGTGTTTGTTGTGTGTGGCTCTGACTTCTTAGAGTAGAATAACCTTTCTGGCTGAGACTGCAGATGTGTTTGCTTTGTTAACTTAATGAGCTCATGGCTGGTCTGTAAGGCTGAATTACACACCCAGACACCCAACGAGCCAAAGTGCACGAGATTCCTACTTTGTCACTTATAGCCTTGGCAGAGTTCTAAGTCTGGTTTTATCTTTACATTTCAAAGGTTTTACTTACATGCTGTTCCACTGCTCAGCTGCCAGGGAAGAAATGCAAAGGTACATCCTCACTCCAGCTCCTTTCTTCTCCTCAGAGGGGCCACACAGGTGATTTTGCTACCTCAAATAGGCTACGGCTCTGCTTTCCCCCTGGCATTCACATAGTCCCTGTCACAACCCTCTGCTATCCCTGCAGGTGTCTGCCAGCTCCCTGTGGGCTGGCTGGGGCTGGCTGGTGGAGTACGCAGAGCAGCAGCCAAGGAAGAGGAGACAAATCTTTGTGCTTTGCTTTTCTTCCCATAGACTCTAAAGCTGTTGGCCTCCGAGCCTGCACAGTCATCTCTAGTCCTGGCTTCCTCTGCTCTCCTTCTCTTATTATTTATTTTGATCCTCCACTTTTTGGGTTTTTTAAATTTATTTTTTAGTTTTATTTTATACCTTTGATAACTGCCTGGCCACCCTGCTTCTGTTGCACTCCTTCCTCATAGTCCTGTTGGTGAGCCATGCTTCTCTGCACAGATTTGCATAAAAGCAGAACCACCTCTCTCAATATCTCCATGATTTTTGTTTAAGGAACGAGATGGTCAGGATTGCCATGTTCCAGCCTATGCTGTTCAGCTCAGCAAAGCTGAGGCATGCACTTGGCTTTACAGAAATTCCACAGAATTCTTCATTTAGTCATCTTTAAAGTCACTTTTAAAGGTTTTGTTCACTCACATTAGAGGGCTCAGAAGTTGGATCAAATCCCTGCAAGCCAGTCTGGCATTGCCACCACTGGACAAGAATTAAATCAGGCCTGTTCTGTAGCATCTTTATCAGGTGCAGGGAGTAATCAAGAAGTTTCACTTGCTTGTTTTTACCCTAAGGGTTCGTTTTGTACAAAACATGCTTCAGTTTTGATATAAATGTAAATACACAAGAGTTGTGTGTCCTTCTATTGGACAACCTTGTTCTTGGTTTCACATTCACGTTTTGTCCCTTTATTTACGTCAGATCTGCTCTTGCATACACATTGTGCCTTTAGCCAGAGGTTCAAGAACACTATCCTGTCTCATCCAAGCTTTTTTCTCCTGCATTAATGTGTTTTGTCTTTCTATTTCCTTGCTACTTGTGCTAAGAACACAATGCCCTTGGAAAAAAAATCTTGTTTCACTGCATATACCACACCCTTTGTATCTGTGCTAACTGTAGAGACAGGCAAAGCACAACGTGAAGGTGTTCAGACAGCTTTGGCCCCTGCCAGCTGTTTGTCTTTGTGCATTTCATGCATTTTTAATTGTACACACTTTTGTTTGTCCCCAGCTTACTGCTTTCACGAAGAAAGTCTGGCATTTGCCTTATTTGCAGCCATCCACTTCGCAAGCAAAATTCTGTTTCATAACAGCTTTCTGGAACTTGAGTTCTGGTTATACCACAGAACAATGTTTTAATAAATTTTATTTACATTTTTCAGGGTAGCTAGAGGGGTTTTGGTTTTAATTAGCTAAGTAAGAAAGTCATGAGTGACTATACAGACACAAACAGAGCTGTTACCCTCATCTCCCAGCTACTTACCCATGGCTCCTCTGCCAACATAGCTAAAACAAGGGAAAAATAGTACAGGTCCCCACAGGCAAATATTTTTTGAAAGAGGGGGAGGGGGAAATCGATGAAGATATTACAATATGTATTGTGCCTGGAATCTTCAATAGTTTTTTCCTTACCTGATTAATTGCTGAAGCCAGAGGCAGAAAGTCTCATACATTTGGGAGGAGCAAAGGGAGCGCAAACCCTCCTGCCTTCCTCCCCTCAAGCAATCCTTTGGCAGGGGGCAGTCAGGGAGATTCTTCTGTGGAAACGTCACCTGCTGAGAACCATTTCAATGAACTACGGGCTCCGTTCTGCCCAGTCTTGCTACTGCTTCCTTCTTCCATTCCTAATCATTATTTTCAACACAAAACCACTCAAAATCCCTCTTCTTAAGAAACTTGAAAGGAGCAAGATCCAAGGGGCAGAGTGGCATCCCAGGAAGCTCTTCCAGGAAGGACCTTGCTCAGTAGCTCAGACGAAGACATCACCAGGAATGTGGCTAGCTTGGATGGCAACAGAACCAGGCAAGGCATTAGTGCTTGGGAAAACTTGCTGGTAGCCCTGCATCATTTTTGGCATGAAAACTTCCCAGGACTTTGGATGCTTGTAGGAGCTGGTCCCCTTGCAAACAGATTTAACTTCCAATGTCAAGGAAAGCTTAATTCAGCTGCAGACCACGCGTGAGCAGAAGACTGATGTACACAGGCTCCAGCTGGCAAAGTGTTTCTGTGGTAACTACAGCCTGGAGTGGGCAATGGAAGGGAAAAGAGGGGCACGCCTACACTCTTGCCACGTACTGCTATGTTCCTGCTGTGCTGTGGAAAATAGAGTGTCAGATTTGCCCACAAGCATAATCTGTGATACTAGGCTGGGTGGGATCTACTCAAGACATCCTGCACGTGGTGATAAGGCAAACCATGCACTTCACAACTCTACCCAGAGTCAACACTGGCCGTCTTCACGGATAATCTCCTGCTTGGCAGACGCTGTGTGGCCACTAGTCTTTTCCAGGCTATCTTAACCAAGGAGATGAACACAAAGCTTTTGAGTATCTTCATTAGCACAAGCCTGGCCCTTCAAGAGATAAGCTTTTTTACTTAAAATGCTGATATCACCGAGAACCAAACTCGTCTGTGTCAGAGTGGGACTAGCTTCATAAATGTCATGTGCTGAAAGCAGCAACAATAGTCACATTATTATTTCCCCAAAAGCGAGCTGCTTCTCTTCTGTGCACAAATGAATAGGTTAGCAGACGGCAGTGCTCATGAATGCCTGTCTAAACTCATCAGTTTTAGGAACTTCCACTGACTTCAGCAAGCCATGGTGGATCAACTTGTATTTGCACTTCTTAGCACACACATTTGAATTGAAGATCAGCTAGTTCATTCCTCGCTTCTCAGCATTGTGCCAGTTGAACACAAATGACTAAGCCCAAAACAGCCATCCTATTTCTCACTGATCACAGCTACCCACACTACCCCCGTCTAAAACCTGCTGACATGTGAAATTCTCTTCTAACAAAGTCCATGCAGAGGATGAATTAAATAGCTTCTCTGATTTGCAAGCTTTTCCTAGCTCTCCTGTGTTACTGTTACCACGAATGGAAACCTTTTCCACAGCTTTAAGAACAGGAAAGCTGGGTAGAGCCCTGGGGTGATGTTCCCTGAATGCAGTTTTTTTGCAAGTCATTTTATGAGGGGCGGAAAAGTCCTGCGCACACACTGCCTTTGAGCCACCTTCAAACTATTTATACAGTCAGGAACCACAGACCATATGCAAGAGGTTTAGATCTCAGGCAAGCCAATAGCCACACTAATTCCAAACTGGAAAGTTCATATTACGTGGTCCAATTTAGAGCACATCCTATTTATCTCATGGCATAGTGACAGTTCTAAAGCCGCATGTGCACAGACAAGTAAAAACTCCGGTGAGAGCACTGAGCAGAAGAAACAGGCTAAGAGACCTGATGGAAGAGTTAACAGCTATCTCAAGTACAGGAGCATAGTCTTTGGGCTGACTTCTCAGTTAATTTGAAGTTAATTCCATGCCTTTATTAAACAACCAAGCAAATGAACAAGCAACAACAAAGATGACTCTCAGTTGTATTGACCATGTCTGACTACTACTGGAAATCTCTTGCTAGCACTTCATATGTCTTCCACCATTTCCATGCATTTTTTGGTACATGTGATGATCTATTTGGGCTTACAATGAACAGGGACAGGTTGGCAGTCAGAAAGAGTTCAAGATTAACTTGATGTTAACACATGGCTGTGCCTCCTAGAAGAGCTTTGGATCTAGAATGAAAAGCCAGGGCAACTTGCTCTTGCAAAGCATCTGTCTTCTCTTCTTCCCTTCTAGTAGTGAATCCATTGCCATCCGCACACAGCAGCCAAGCAAGTATTTATATGCATTTCTGTAGTTCTTAATCACACTGCAGGTAGTAACCACAATCACTGTTAGTGCAGTCAAGTACGAATAATGACTGTTCTTCTGTCGTAATGATTACAAAACTCTCTTACCATACACAGGTAGACAGACTTGCCCATGCCCGCACCACCACAAATCAACAGGTTTTACCGATGCCTTTAAACTGGAATTTACCACAGATGAGACCTCAGCGTACTTCTGTCACAATAGCATTGAAAAGCTGCTCTTAGTCGCACACTGGTGGATGCTGGATGAGCAGTTGCTACCCCCAAGATTAAACAGCCTAGACTGTCAAAGCAGAGGCTGGCTGAAGCAAAGTCCCACCTCAGCTCCCTACCTGCAAACTGGGATATGCTGTAAGCAAATTGCTTAAAGGTCTCACTGGAAGTCACATTTTCTGAGCTCTGCCCTGTGCCTCTCTAAGATAAAGAAATGAATTTGTTTTCACATCTAAATTATTAATATATCGTAAAAAATACAAGAACCTCAGTTGATCGGCCTTAGATTTCACCCTTGGAAACTATTTTTTGATGTGTAAAGAACATGATAATGTAACACTGGGATACCTTTGAAGAAACAAATTCAGTATGGGAAGACAGTACTGGGAGAGGGATATTAATGAAGAGTAATGATGCCTTAAACCTCCCCAAGCTGTCTTTGCCGGACTTTTCTAAGCAATATTAAAAGCAGGCAAGTGAGGTTTCTCCTTGCAAGGCCAACAGAAGGAGCTCATCTTTTCCCTCCGGCTGCAGAGGCAGGATAAGGAGAACAGATTTCCTAGGCTACCACCAGCCTTTGTGAAAACCTCTTGTTGAAAGCAGGAGAAAGCAGGTATCACAGACCACCAAACCCAACATTTGGTGGCTATTGAGGGAAGAGTTTAATTTTAGTTGACTTAGGCTTGTATTAGTTCGCTCTGGGAGCAGGAGGGAATCTGTCACGGAATGTGCCGTACGAAGATTGGGATGGCTCTTGCATTCTCCATGCCTGCCTCTTGATGGGAGAATAGATGCCCTGTGAGGAGCACTTGAGCGTCTCAGGAATTACACTGGCTGAGCAGTCCTGCCAAATGCATTGTGCAAATAAAATTCAATTGTTCGCTCACCAAGTTCACTTGTTTAATGCTTCACCCTATAGCAGAGCTTGAACACTTTGACCAGATCTAAAAGTAAAATTCGGGGAAAGGGTCATATAAAACTAGAGAGTCCCTATTGGGCAAAGGACAGTTATTTTCCACAAAGAAAAAGGATTGTAAGTGTTGGCTATCTTCCATGTTCACTGCTTGTGCAAGACAAGGAGACTTCCACAAGTCTTGGATAACCACTGCAAGCAGGAGGAACAGTATCTTATATATTAATTACTCATATTAGAGTAACTGGTATTAATACTTGAGCCTCTCCAACATAAACCACAATTATTTTACATTTATGGATCCCACTGAATTAATTTTTGAATGATTACACTAGATCACACAGCAGCAAAGTCCTTTACAGAAGTGTATTTTGAAAAATAGGTTGTGGATAAAGATCGAGGAGGGTTTTGGCTGTGCTTTTTTTCCCTTACATTCTTTTCCCTCTGCTGCTTCAAGACAAAGGTGGGCTTGGCTAAAGAAGAAAATAATTTGTCTGGTCACATCCTCCTTTGACAGAAGTTCTTTCAGAGGAGCTGAGATGCCCTGTGAGGTCTGCAGGGAATACAGATGGGGCCCATTAAAGTGTCAACCTTTCCTGCAGAACTACAGCTTTCCACTCACAAATCGGCACGGCAGCGAATTTAGCAGATAGTTTACCTTAGCCAGCCACCAGAGAGCAGACCCATACAGACTTTTTCCCATTCCCTTCACATCCTGCGCTGAGCTCAAACCAGCTTATAATGACACATGTCTGATGGAATAGCAGGGGAGAAAATAGGGATGTCAGCAATGAGATGCTCCCTGATTGCAGGGACAGGAGTCTCATCCTCTGAGCTGAGAGGGTGACAGACAGGGAAGGAGCTCTGCTCTTAACTTGAGCACAGTTTGTTCCAACAAGCTCACCTGAAATGCTGGAAAGGAACAAAGTTGATCCGGTGAGCTGTTTCAACTCCTGCTCGTGCAAGTTTTCTCAGACAGTTTTCTTCTACTTACCCTTTGCAGTGTTCTCAGACAGTATCAACTACAGCACAGTGGAAAGGAAGTTATTTGCACTTCCTCATCCAGGCAAGTTTAGTCCTGCTTTACTTCAAGTACTTGCAGCCTTTAAAATGTCAGATCCCACTATCTCTAATTTACATATTTTAGCCTTACACATTTAAGTGAGGAGTTGTATTAAGTACGGCCACTCCTCCTACTGAAACTTGACTGCAAGCAGTTCCTTCACTCTCACAGGATCCTGTAATTTTGCTGCTACACTGTTGATAAACATCAGTATCATCCAACAACGGATTTCAGGATTCCCACACATATGGCCCCAGGCTCTGAGACTTTCAGTCCTCTCCTGAGACTCTTTGCCTTTTCAAACCCAAGAGTTAAATCAAACATGCCCCACCTCACATACACCACGCACATGCAGGGAACTGCATTTCAACTACGCAGTTTTCAAAAATTCTCATATTTTTGCCAATTCTGGCAGAGCTACAGCTGGGAGGGACAGGTTAGGGTGAATTTCTGAAAATCCAGTGCAACTTAGAAAAGTCTCTAATTACTAAGCAGAGCATTTCACTGTCATCCTTTTGCACCTTTTTTTTTTGTTTCAGGCACACATCTCTCTCCTCTACCAACTCCTCTTAGGAGACATGCTGAGAGATCAGAGGGCATAACTTTCATTCCAGCTTTTTAACCATGAGTTCAAATACCAGAGCAACCCATGTCAAGGGAGGAAAGAGACCCTCAGCTGCAGTTAATCCCACACTTCCCACTTTGCTGCCAACGGGATCCCACCCCCCCCCTTCTCTCCACTCCTCCAAAGTATTCTAGAAAGTAAGAGAGAGTAACCCAGGCTGCCTAGTGAGGGCTGAACTTCACTGCAATCCCATTTCTTCTCTTCAATCAGCCACGCTTTCCACCCAAGTCTTGAAAATGAAGAGCTGGACAGTCTTGGCACAGTCAGACTTTTGTGTCAGGAGAAGGAGAAAAGCAGGTTTTGAGAGGGCACCTTCACACCCCTTCTCCTCTCCTCTCTGCTCCAGCAATTTCCCAGCACCAGGAGTCACTATCGGCTCAGTCATTTTCATAGAATGGCCTAGGCTGGAAGGGACCTTAGAGACCATTTAATCCAACCTCCCTGTCATGGGCAGGGACGCCTCTCACCTAGATCAGGCAACACATGGGGACCGAACGGGGATCGAACCCGCGACCTTGGTGTTATCAGCATCACGCTCTTAACTGACTGAGCTAACCGGCCCCCTATTTGTTTGACTTGTTCCCTTTATGAAATGTGCCCCCCAGGTTCAGATTAGATCTTCGGCTTGAGACTCCAATGTCTCAGTTCCTCTGCAAGGAGAAAGTGACACCAACCATTATTCTCACAGTTTTATTTGTAAAGGACATAGCATGAAAAGCCGTATTTCAATGTACTTCAAAACCTGAAAAACCCATGTCACTTTGTGGTACTTATGTTAAAGTGCTTGATATAACAATACTTTTACTAATGTTGTCTTGAAAATAATCCAGTTCTTATTCAATTAGTAATAATGTAAAGACAAAATATACTTAATGGAGACATTTAAGGATCATTTTAAGCTATACAGGGCACATTGATACATTTCAAGTGTGACATACAATATTTCCCCTTAAGATGCGCACCTTGATTTGATTGAAAGAAGGAATTTTCTCAAATATGCCGTTGCACAACTATTCTAAAAAGACATTTTTTGAACAATGATTACCTAATTGCACAAACCAACTTGGAATAAACAGGAGTAAATCATTCACTAAACAGCAGAATTTCATTTGTTCCGGAGAATTATAAATACGTATTTTGTACATAGTGAGGCATCTGATTTTCTGACTCCCTCGAGATACCATGCTGAATGTTACTATAACAGGACTACATAAACTCAGACATCTGCAGACGGGTATTGGATAGGAATTTTTATTTTTTAAAAAGCAGATAGAGAGCTTTGGTCTTTTCCAAGATTCCCTTTCTCAACCAAAGAAGGTGCCTTAACACTGAAGCAAAAGCTGTGTTAGCTTAGAAGAATCCTGATGGGTTTCTCACCACTCTAGTGGGTAGAATGATTTCTGTAAACCTTACAGAAAAAAACTCACAGTTTCCGATAAACAAAAGCAGTCTACTAAAAAAAATAATCATATGTGGTAGAATAAAAGTTCACTACAAAGAACTGTACTCCCAAGGTTGTCAGAAAGCTAGTCTTCTAGGAATTTGAGACACTCAGCTGTGCCCCTTTCAACGTATCTTAGGGTGTTTTATTGCCTCCAAGGAAATATTAGACATATGTAAATTTTTATTATATTATTAATATGAAGTGAAACCTGACAAAACCAAACAAGTCAAACTTGCTGAGTGAAATTCTGTTTAAGTGCTAAACGTTCCTTTGTAACGGGGGAAGGCCCTGTTTTGAATTTTAAAATTTCTCAGGTTTCGACTTATTTTAACTTAAGAAAGACTTTATGTAGTAATTGCCCTTTTCTCTGTGTGTGGTTTATTCATTTATGCTTGACCTTTAGAGATGCTCACATTTCTACTTTATCCTGCTTATAGTTAACCCGTGTCATGTCAGATGAATGTTACAACTGCTTAAGTCATAAATAGTCTTTGGAAAAGTCTGCAGCCGTATGCTTTTGCGAAGTATCCAGCTAGCAATTGCAGATGATGCTGTCAGGAAATCCAAGGACTAAAGAGGTTATTATTTCAGTAAAAGGAAAGTCACTTAGACTGGGTTGGGCATGAAAAAATCATGTATAGCAGTCATTAGACATAAAAGGCCTGAGCTGCAATAGAAATCAAAAACATCCTAAGCAGTCATTACCGAATAATGTTGCCACATGGTTTCTGGTGCTAAATGTATAATTTATTGATAGAGTTAACTACTAGAGACACATTTTCAGTGGCTGCTGAAGGGTTGTCATCCATCTTCTGCTGACTTTAAACAGACTTGCCATACAGAAAACCCTAACACCCCAAATTTCACATTTCTGGAAATGTAAGAGAGATGTCTCACAGCTGTGAACTCTGGCTACTAACTCATGACACTGTTCATGCTCTTTACATTAGTTATTCACACCCACAGTAGTGACACGGCAGTTCTGCCAACAGTATTTGGGATGAGTTTAGTCAGTTTAAGGAGGTACAAGCCAGGGAGGAAAGAACAGTTATTAAAAGCTGAAAGTCAATGACTTCCTGACAGCGATTTTACTTCTTTCTTAGAAACAGAAAAAACTTCTATAACATAAAACTCTCCCTTCTTATCAAACAGAGTCACACAAAGAGTTTTCTTCTGGCTGGGAGTATGACGTGAAACTTTGCCACTAAAGCAAGTGCTGGCAGAAGGACCACAGGACAGTAAGAGAAGCTTGAGAGAAGGCAGGTGAGAAAGCAAACCCTAATTTTCATCCTCTTTCCTTCTCCTTAGCTCTCATCCCTCTCTCCACCATGTGCACACTCTACTGTGACCTGCTACTGCCCACCATTCCCAAACCCCTCCTAACGCCACTCGAGGGCACAGTGCAAGGCAGTGCACTTACAGAAACAGTTACAGGCCTTTCCCAAGCCACAGCTGACAGCGAGACATCCACAGAAATCCATTGATGAAATGGCCAGGATCATAGGGAATAAACAAGTGAAAACAAACACCTGTATTTAAACTAACCTCCAAAACCTAAACCGAGATGAAGCTCGCTATGCCCTCGGATCCTTCCAACTCCCACCCACAAAAATGGAAACTACACTCCGTATTTGCCGCATGGTATCCACAAGAAGATTTTAATGTAATCTCTTGTTAAATTTTAGCGTACAGGATTTCAGCTGCTCCCAGTTCCTTTTCAAGAGCTGTATCTATATACACATACTGTATTACTAACACATTAACTGCAAAGAGTGTAGGAGAGGAGTAGCCCCAAAATACCAAAGTGAGATTCTTTTTCTTTCTTTTCCTCCTTTTGCTTCATTCTTTTTTTTTTAGCTGGACAATTAAAAAAAAAAGTAATCAAAGATCCTGTACTTCCTAGGAACACTCACTCTGTGAGATAAAGGAAGACTCATAACCTGTCAGCGTCTCAAAACCAGCTCTTACATTTCAGTATCACAGCAACATCGGTGGTTGTGTCTCTACAGCAATGATTCTTCTCAAGTACAGCAAGAATTTGGTATGAACCAAATTCCTCAACATGGAAGGAGAAAAAAAAAAAAAATCATCCACAGCACAAACTGGTTGAGGGCATGGGGGACTCAACAGAACATCTAGACAGGCAAGGGACACATCGAGTGAGCCAAGCAAGCCATCGTTCCTCAGGATGCAGCAGCACCACTTAAACAGGTCTCTCATACTCTCAGGCTCCGAGGCTGACAGCAGCCCTCTTCTCCGGTGTTTAAGCATTTCAACATTTGTCTCCCCTTTTGGAGATCAACAAAAGTGACACAAAAGACCTTACAGAAAAAAAAAAAAAGCTGACTCACGACTCCCGTGCATGGAAAGGGTTGAGTCTTCAAACAAAAAAACAAACTGAGAGAGACCACGTACAGTAGGATAAACCAGCATATGCTTACAATATTTCCAAGAGTGAGACAATCAATCACAATGGCTACATAAGGATATTTGCTGTATTAATTTGCAATACCTGAAAAAAGCCCTGCTGAGTTTCTGCTGTATTTACACATTGATTGGCTTCTTCCTTGCAAGCAAGTAGCGGCATCCCTTCCCACCTCAGTCCTTCCCTCCCCCCAGTCCTTCCCCTGGGTTTAAGCTACTCATAGTCAGAACAAGAACATTCAGCCTAAGAAAAAATTTCTTAGAGTAATATAATTTCTTCAAGAAGATAGCATATTTACACACATCTAACACATGAAAATACTCTATTTTATACTAAATTTCTGTTTCAAATAAACTACAATACTGCATCTTAGCTTTCTGCAGCTTTAGAGGAGAGTCCCCATCGGGCACAAACTGGGCTTCCCACTCCTGCTTCACCCAGCAGCTTTGCCTTACAGTGGTGCACTACCATCGCCTTCAAGTCCTGACAGGTCTCCAGCTGTGGTTCGCTTGCTCAGGAAAGGAATAATGAAGTTCTCAGCAAAGCCATGCTAAACATCCACTCCTTTAATGAGCGATCCTTCTAGGATGATGTTGAAATCTTGCAATGTCTGTAGGACCCGGATAAGGGAGTTGACAGTCATGCGGTCCCGTAGGAGAGCGTTCTCCTCGTACATCCTTGTGATGGGTGGGCACTCCGCCAGCAACGGGATCCACTGAGAGAGCAAGTGGTCCCTGCAAAGGGGATGAAAGGAAGTATTTTAGTACCAAGTACAATAGATCTCAAACCAAAATTCCTCTCCAGGAACACGATCCAAAATACGCAGTCTCTTTTTTAAGGGTGATGCATGCTGTTTGCATATAAAACTTTTCTGTGTAACCATAACCCTCGATTTTCTTAGTAAAATACAGGTCACTGAACATACTGTAGGAATGAAGATGGAAAGATAACAGCACAATTGGACAACTGACTTTGGAAGAATTCAGCAACATTTTCAGATCAGGAACAGGAAAAGTAAAACTCAGGAAAAACCAGTAGACTCTTTTCCAACTGTTTTTCCACATATCCAGACAGACAAGACAAAAATGCTACTGATTTCTAGACATACCAACTTCCACCCTCCTAACTAACCTCACCCCTCCCCTAGTGCAACACAACGCATCCTAGTAGGAAAGATTAATCTAGAACAATTTTGTCCAGAATTATACCAGAGATTCCATTTTCATAGCCAAAGTGATTCGATGAGGTTTTAGAAATCCACATGCGCTTGCAAAGGAACGCTGCATTCCCAAAGATGGCACTTCATCAAAAATACAATTTCAAGACAGATTTCATATATATATATACCTGTCAAGCTAACAGTTATAAAAGAGCTCAAAACGTTTTTAGCAGTTTAGCCATGTATCATTATTGCTTCTTTGCTCCAATTTTTCACATAGTATTAAAGCTGCCTAAAATAGGTACTAGATAATAGATAGGTGTGAGATGTCTTTAAATGGAACACTAAATGTAATAACAATGGTGTAAAAATATTCTTCTAATCTAATGCAAGACAACACATATAACAAAAACCAGTTAGGTACCTTGTCCCCAGGCAAACTAGAATCTGGAATTTGCCATCCTTTCCAATGTTCCTTGGAGCTGTATTGATGGCATTCACGTAATGACAGAAGGTTTTGCACGAAGATCTCTGAAGCAAAAGGGCCTCCTCATTGTCTCCAATCTGGTCAGTGGTTTCAAAGTAAGCAACAGCTTTCTCTGGGGTAGGGAGAAAATCAGAACCCAGTAAGCAGAAGTACTTCATCGTGACATAGAATTACACAAAGGAATCCTTAAAGAACAACCTGCCGAGGGCTATTGCAGAGTTTATACATGGATTCCTCCCTCTGAAGACCACAGGTAGGTGGTGATCTCCTTTGCTACTTAGCAGTGGTCAACAGACTGCTTGATGTCTGATACAGTTAGGTAACATCAAGGAGCTGCACCAGAGTGCCCGTCAACGGTGTCATTGTAAGTTATACCATCAGCTTCGATATTTTACCTTTTCGAGTAAGTACCCATCCTCAGACTAAGTATCTCAACTTGCAAGCATGTTTTAAGGGAATAACTATGTCTTAAACTACCACAACATAGGTCTACAGATAAGCATCACCAGAAGACCGGTGCAGTGATTAGGAGAGTTCTCATAAACAAACAGAAATCCAAACCTTTCACTCCCTGCCCTTTCCCAACTCTGCCCCTAACACTGATTGCTACTCTACCCCAACCTCCAGTCTACCTACTTTCTGGGTAGAAAAGCAGCTGTTTGAACATTCATCTATGCATAAATGACTAGAATTTGAAGCTCTTAAATTTCTGCACAGATTCACACTCAATCTTGATACAGAGTTAAGTATTTCTCATCATCCACCTCATTTCTCGTTGACTTCAAGCAACCTGGAACAGGTGCTAGGCAGAAACAAATGACACCCCAGCTAAGAAGAATCTGAGGTCTGTGCGTGAGCAGTCATTTTGCCCTAATCCTCCATCTCCTTCTGCCTCCAAATCACACACTAGCTTACCTATGAAATCCCAAATGAAGACATTTTTATGAAAAATGCGAGCTGATTTGAATCCATGGTGGAAGACCTGCTCCAGCGCTGCGACCAGACCGTTTTCTCCACACAAGAGAATGGTAAGGCTCCCTCTCTGTGAGAAAAGGAGAATCTGTAAGTGCAACTTGCCTTCCTTGTATGCTAGAAGCTACAAATCTAAAGGTTAACAGTCTCTGTTGGTACTTTGGCTCCATTTCTGTTTATAAAAATATTTACATGCACTGTAGATACCAGGCAAGTAATGAAAAGTAAGAAGTACCTCTTTCTCTGGCTTGTGAAAGTGTTTCACAATATTGTTCACGGCTTCCCCGATTCCTTCTTGGATCTGCCCTGCATTAGGCTCTGTGAAATGATGGAGAACATACTAGGTGAAGATAACAATTTGAAAGCATTCATCAAATTATCATGATGACATAGCCTGAGCTGCAGGAATTATTCTGTATCTCTATCTGAGTTCAGGCAATCATTTGTCTTGGGCAAACCCAAGCTTTAATTACAAGCAACTGGTAAGCAACCCTGGTTATTTGATTTATTTATTTATTTATTTGATTATTATCAAATAAATCGCCCTACTTAAAAATGCACAATCCAAGGATCTGGCTTGATAAATATTGTATTTGAGTTAATCACATCTTGCTCATCACATAGAGTACAGCAGCCCTCACATGAAGAGACATGAAAGCTGCAAGGTTGTAGCCCAGTCATTTGACTCAGTTCTACGTGACAGAGGCCAGAAACCCCAGCATTCATTAATTCCTGACTTGAACCCACAGTGTTTTATCGAGCCAAAACAAGTATCTATTTTAGGCACATGTCTAGTCATTGCACCAGTGTGAGGGGCCACAGGCAGAGAATATTCCTTATTAATGGTTCCAAGGGTAAGTTATCTTCCATGTTAAAATGTATGCCACATTTCTGCTCTGAATCTGTTTAGCTGTATGCCTTTGCTACTGAATCATGCTATGCTTTCACCTCCTACCAATTCATCTTCCTATGCAGGTACCTGCACAAAATTAGCTAGTCCCTCATTCTCTTTCTGATTAAAACAGGTTGAACTTTTAAAACTTCATTTTTTTGCAGAAGTTTTCCAGGCTTCAATCATTTTCATGGTTCTTCTGTGAGTTCCTTCTAGTTTTTCAGACATGTGTAGGTTGCTATTAGCTTGTCCTCTAACTGTTATTTTGGAAGCCTAGAGTAATTCAGTATTGTTATATGGTGACCTTCACAGTCTTTGGCAAGTCTAACACAGAGACCCATTTAGCTCACAAAACTGAAGAATTATTGGGCCTTAGCTCTGTTCTCACACCTAAGGAAATGCTCTGGTGCCCAATCCTCCAGCTAATATGGACTCACATATGAGAAAAGCTGCAGCGGTCCCATGGTGGATATTAAACACTGCATTACTCTTGGAGGCTAATCTTCCCTTGAGCGACATTTCAGCAGTCTTGTCCTCTAATTTTACAGGAGCTAGATAGATGTACGAATTGGGTCTACACTCTGCTCATCTGCATACTTTAGCGGAGAATGCCTCAAGTGGCTCTTACAGTGCCATGCCCCGTTGCAGCCAGGTGCAGTTACACACAAAAGCTAATTTTAGGGATGTGAACCTGATCCCCTCTGGAGATGTGCTCCTCCAGAAGGCAATTCACAGCACCCACATCAGGCTCCAAACTGCCATTAAGAGAGGACTATCTTCCCACTGACTGCAAAGTGAGCCGGGAAGCTAAGCAGCATCAGCTACTGCGAATTCTGCTGCCTCCTCCTCCCTCATCTCATATCTCCATGTTCCAAGGAAAGGGATTATTACCTCTCAAATGGGGACACTGAAAGAGGCAACATGTACAGTCACAGAGCAAGCTGCAGACACATAAACCGGGGGAGACAAAACCTCATCAGCTCGCAGCTCTTCCTCCGCACCAAGCCTTGCTTCAGTGGGAGCTCTCCTGCTCAAGGCAGCTTTACTTCTTGGTAGTTGCTGACCCCTTCTCTAGGGCCCTGGGGAGAAAGAAAAGGACTTACTGGTGTTCTTCCCTGTGAGGGAAGTGATGCTCAGTCGTCGAGCAGTGGTAGGAGATTTCTGCTGGGGTGGAGTACGGCACTGCTTTCCCAGCTCTTCATCAGATGTGGAGGACATCAGCTCTCCGATGAGTATTCGCTCCAAACTGCCATCGTCAACGCCCTTTCCCAGCCATCGCCCGCAAGGAAACCTGTGATGCGGCCGGCACAAGCACAGGTCAGTCATAGGAGGGAGTCCAGTTTGACCTCAAAAGTTAGAAGAAGTGTAGAAACTGCTAATGGGCAGGGAATGCTCTGTAGCCAGAAACTTTTCACAAACCAGAACTCAGCAGGCAGCATCCCCTGCACCACAACTCATAGGACCAAAGCAGAAAACTACATTCACCTCCATCGTGAGCAAAAGGGAAACAAGCAAAGCTTGCATGAAAGCACAGGACAACAGAAAATGTTATACACATATTTCATAGGACACATCTTGATTTCTGCCGGGTTAGTTTTCACTTGCAACCACACTGATATTCAGCCTTTACAAATATCATGATGATTAACGATGAAATCCCCATACAGAGCTCCCATCCAACTGAAGCAGTGATGTCTCCTCATACTGAAGCCTCATCTCACATTTTAATGCTGTACTTTTTGACCCCATTTCCTCCTACTTTACACCATATACTGGGGCCAACTCTGAGCTCTGGAGCTCACTTCTCTGAATTACAGTTTTCCAAGCCCCCACGTAGAAAAAAAAGAAAAAAAGTCTGCTTAGCCAGATGGTAAAACCAATGATGAGGTAGGAGACGATTTTGACACAAGATGTATGTACTCAATAGAAGGTTAAGAAGTTATAAAATCTTTTTATTTCCTTGTAATCCACATTTGTGTACATTTGTTATAGTACTTAGACATCTGTATGTTTTTTAAAAAAGAAAAAAAAGATTTGCCCTAAACTATCATTCCAGCTTCTCAGGGGCTTAAAGAGTTCACTTGTGCACAATTTTACCACACTACTTTAAATCAAGACATTTAATCATTAAACACAAACATATGAATCACTTCAAAAGTATCCATACAGTCTGTCCTGTCTCAGAGAGATGCAAAGAAAAACTCCCACTTTCAAGTTTCATTTAATATTTATCAGATTTATTTGACTTCAGCTAGGATTTCTAAAATGAGAGAACCAGGGGTGGGAAAGACCAGCCTAACCCTATCAAGTACCCAAATCAGCCCACAGTGCTCCATCAGCTAAACAGATGAATGTCTTGTTTTCTCTAGATTTAACAAGAAAGAATTTCAGACAAAGAAAATTAAAACGTGTTGCTTACTTGTACGTGTGTCCTGTTATTTCATTTCTGACCATGACACAATCAACCAGCCACTTGGCTAGTAGCCCTGAGTTGTCATGACCAATCTGAACGGTCGTCAGCTTCCCTAAATTCTGGCACTGAAATGAATAACAGTTTTTACTTAATTTAAAAAACAACAGACAACACACACCCCCACCAAACCCACACATATGGTCTCAAATGTACTTTTTTTTGTGTTTCCTTTGATTTACATAGCAAGTATTTTTAAACAAACATGCAGAGCGTTTTCAAAAGCAGAATAATTAAGACAGGAGAAAAGAAATACCTTGAAATAAAACTATTAGAAGCTTGTAAAAGATTCCATTTTTTGTTGTGAGCACTCACTATGAATATTTCTGAGGAGTATTAATTACAAATTTCTAAGCTAAGGTGATGAAGAGGTATGCTTTTGTAGAAGATCTATTATCTTCAGTAGAAACAGCTTTTCAGAAATGCGTTTTGACCACTGCTCAGGAAAACTCACTCTACACGATGAAGCAGTCCCTAGCTCCTTTATTATTTTCAAAGATCAATTTGCTTATTGTTGGGCAAGAAAAAAAATCACTAATATGAGATGCTTAACATCACAAAGAGACAGGACAAAGAAAATAAGGGACTGTGAATTCCAGCACAATATGTAATTGCAGGTGGGGCTGGCAGCAACATCTATTAACGTCACCTAAACAGTTCCCTTGCAAGACCTTGGTTTTCATTGCTTCTCTTACTGCCAAAAAAGCAACTTGGGGTGGTATTTTCCATAGTGGGTGACTACCCGAGTTGGTATTTTAGGAAAGGTTCAGTCAAAGGACTAATCCAGAACAGTGTTAGTACGGTACTCAGAAATGTCTAAATGTGCTATTTTACTTGTTACAAGTGTGGAGTTCTTTTCTACAAAATACTAATATCTGAGCAAGAGGCAGCCATTGTATCACAAAAATATCCACTCTATCAAACACTACCTATACTTGACAAGAGGGTTTTGGCTTTTTTTTATTATTGTTGTTGTTGATTAATTTGCACACATTCAGTGGATGCAACTTCAATTTTAGTAGCAGATTTTCCTATGAAATCACTCCTTGCTGTGTATGGTACAGCCTGGAGCTACAGGAGCCTGATGGGGCTTTCCCTGCCAAAAAACGGCCTTGCGGTGGCACCAAGCCCACCTGTAATTGCTGGGTGAGAAAGCAGAGGGGAAACACAATGAGAAAACCACAGCAAGCACAGAGAAGAGGGCCCGATGGGGACGGCGGCTCTGTGCTGTCCTTGGAGCAACCACTGAAGCTGGCAAGAGCTCAGGGGTTACACTGACTGGTTGGAAGGAAAGCAGCAACGCCAGACGAGGAGCTGGAGTGGGAGGAGAAGGAATTTAGGACTGGTCAGAGATAGAAAAGGACCTGGGTGTCAGTAAGTGGACAGATAGATTGAAAGAAGGGAAAAGAAACTTGGAAGGGAAATGAAGAGTCAGAAATGAGGCCTGAAAGGGATAGATTTGGCTAGGTGAGCAGGGGAGCCCTGGGCTGGGACAGGGACAGCAGAGAAGCCTGTGGTTAGAAGCAGTATGTGCTCACAGCAGAGTCCCATCTAGCACAGGAGGGGTAGGCAGCACTGGTTTCCTGTCCTTATTTGAATGTACAGCCTTGAAATGTGCAGCCTTTGAATGTACAACCTTGAAAACCTGGACAGAACTTGAAATGCTGTGATGTGAGCAAACAAACCCTCACCAAGTTATTTTATTTGGTGTTTATTTGGTTATATATTCTAATGATGATTATTTGGAAGCATGTTTCAAACTGCAAAGTAAAATGTAAAGAGCGTGCACTCACCTCAAACGTCATTTCTAGGTGGTTTTTAGGAATCTGCATTATACCTGTATCTCCTAGTTCTCCTGATACACAGATCCAGGGGTTTGATGTGGTTATTGCATTGCTTAGTTTTTTGATGGGAATTATCACTGACCTATAAGGGATCACTAAGAACAGGGAGGGAAAAATAGGTTAGTCTCGAATTTTTTTTTCTCCCCTTCCTGTAAACACAATTTCTGGAGTGATCCACATTTCTCCCTTGAAAGGAAGTTCTCTTCTCAGGTCTCAGCATCCTAACAAGGAGAGGAACTCCTCCTTTGCTCTCCCTATAGAGGCTGCGGCAAACCTGCAGAGTGC